>NC_051053.1:27195013-27457513 GCF_904848185.1 Acanthopagrus latus
CGTGCTCAGTTCTGTTTCTGGCAGCTTTATCTTTCTAATATTTCATATGTACAGAGGTTCGTAGCAAAGAGGTATTAATTCATATTTCTTACGAGACTGCAGTCTTTTTTTTGTGTTCTCAGTGTTCAAGGATATAGAACAGAATATTTTTATCCTACCAGTGTTAGTACAGTTTGTGCTGCTGAAAATTTGCCCTCATTAACTTGAATTTGCACTGCGACTAGTGAGGATGACAGAGGGCAGTTAGTCACTTACACAAGAAACTGATTTTTTTTTTCTTTTCTGAGGGAGTGTGAGCACTAATTGCTGCCTTTATTCTCTTTCTAGTCACTAATTAAAGCTGCTCTGTGCAAGATCATCTAATACAAGAAAACACACCCAGTTTCTGAGCCGACTGCAACAGACATGCTATAGATTCACCCAGTTTGCCAAAATCAGAAGCTGGTGTCGGCTCGGAACAAAATTCTAAACTGTCTACTGAACAACACAAAGTTGATCCAGAGAAACTCACAAGCTCTTGCTCTTACAGTTGTTATTATTAAAGCTATTTTATAAAAAAAAAGTCACCTGTTGTGGCCATCTGGATTCATTAACTTGTCTGAAATAACCCTAATCAAATGGGTAAATATTTCGCTGTCACAGTTCACGGCTCTACACACTCGTGCCCTCAGCCTTAGAAGTAAAGGGATCATGTTTGGTGCAGCGAGCAGGAAAGAACCAGTGAAGTGTGCTCCGTCTGGGCTCGGTGCCGTCGCATGGCGCGGCTCCATTTCCTGTCATCGAATATATGGAGAGTGTTTGCCAATGGATGTGTGCTGGGGCAAATGTTTCCAAAAGACCATCCAAAACAGATTAAATCCAGAACCTCTGAGGAGAGCAGAGCTATACATCCACGTCCAACACTGAAACAAAAGGAAAAGTGAGTCACTGTCAAACTGATGATATCAGTTTCAGACAGTGGAAGCATTGTGCTTCATAATGATAATAATGTGTGTGTGTGTATAAGAGATTAAAGGGTAACAGAATAAAGTCGTATCAGAGGAAGCTGCATATAATCTGATACATTGCTTCTGGTGACATCGCTCAGTGGTGAAATTGCATTGTGGGTAATGTAGGCGCAAGTTTTTGCAAAGCAGTCCACTGATCTAACACGGCGCTCCAACAACAGTGTTGGACTCATTATGAACAGTTAAAAAACAGATGATCAAAGATATCACCTTTTTTTATTCCACACATTCTTTGTCCTTTTTTTTTTTTTTTTTTTAAATCTGATGACTGCATTACCCACAATGCAACACTGGCTTCCTCTGGCGCCACAAAAAAGCTCCCCAAGACCTGAAAACAAACTTCAAACGCAAACATTATTATAATTATGATTATGATTATCATCATTATTATAATTATTAACAATGCAGATTTAATAATGAGACCGACTTCATGGTACTTTCACTCGAGGCTGATGAAGAAAAACCCGGTTTGCCTGACACGGCATCTCACTGTGACCACGCAGATGGTTTTCAGGTGATATTACAGGCCAGCCACCCGCAGCGTCGCTGACAGGTGAGGACAGACGAGACAGGAGAAGTGTTAAAAGGTAAATTGAAAGTAGAAGTGCTCCTGTGACATTCAGCGGCGGTGGCCTCAGACTGGCTGACAAGTGTTACCGAATGTGTCCTCCCACTGAAAAGAGCAGAGTTAAAGCGCCTGTCTCTCTCTCTCTCGCTGCACTTTCAGCCCCAAACCGCTCCACACAAATATATCTGATCAGACCAGTCACCTTCACTGATAACACACCGGAGCGCCACTTTTTTAGGTTTCACCCTGGCTTTTATGTATGCTTTCTACACTTGCACAGCCAGAAGGTGGCTCGAAGGTGCAGCTATCACAGAAACTCGTCACATATGGCAGCTTTACCAGTGACTTCAACAGTGCTGATCTATCTACTGCTCCAGCATCAGTTTTGCATGTGAGGGGCTCTGCGGTCAAATTAACAATAATACATTATGCACCGTCTGGTTAGCCTTGCTGATCAACATTTTATGAAGCTCTCTGACTGTTATTAACATGAAACAGCTGCTGTTATGTTGGGTTTGAGCACAGTTCTACCTGGTTAGGTTTAGGAAAAGATCGTGTTTTGAGTTAAAATAAGGCTGCTACAACTTTCGGCACCCCTGTGGTCGAGACACCTCACGCTCAGTCAAAGGAATGGACTGGGATTCTTGCCACATCATCTGATTTGGTCTCATTAGTCCTATGAAAGTTGCTCAATAGCACATGAAGTCAAAACAGTTTGACTTTTCATGGGTTTAAAATGACCAGATCTCATGCGTCATTTTTGCACGTCCGGTTTATCCCTCCACTAACACCAGCGGGAGTACAATAATTACATTTCGTGACTGAAAGAAGATATCCATTGTTTTACTGCTTCCTCTTTCGCAATGTTGAAGCAGTTTAGCTAAGTTTCCATCACTTAACTTAAAAACCTCGACATTTAATGACACACAGGACTCAAACCTTTGTTTACGACCCATCCAACCACAAACTTTTCTTGCTTTGTATACTACTCCACAAGATGATGCCATAAATGAAGTGTGGGGCCACTGGCTAGACTGTGTCAGGAGTGAGAACTGGCATGTAAGATGATCAACATGGTACAAAGTGGGGGAAAAATCTACTGGACTTTTTTTTGACTTGTTTTAAGTTCTGCTTTGTTCTTGTGTAAAAATAGAAATAGTGAAATACTTGAGAAAAAATGTAACACGAGGTCAGAAATGTTGGGAACCTCTACGATACAGTCCAGTCTGCAGGATGTGCAGATCTGTGTCCGTGGCAGCTCTAAAACCAAACCAACCAAAGATGACAAATGACGCCGATGACGGCTGTCCAACAAAAGATGTTAATGTTTAAAGTGTAATGGATAATATAAAATGTAAGATCTCATCCTTACTGCTGCTGATATTTCTCCAGAAATGTGCCAGAAATGAAGTTTTTGTGCCAACGGATGCTTGGCCAGTTGAAGATGTCAACATCATGACTTGTTTCTGACCAGAGAAGCCACAATAAACCACAGAGTAGCTCCTGTTCCGGAGTATTAAATCACCTTTTTTTAAGGCAGTTGTACCAAAGGGGATGTTCTTTTTCCTGGGATTAAATGGTGCATACAACATTGATCCCACAGGATTTTGTACTTTCAGCAACAACATCAAAGTACACAGGAAAAAATAAAAAGAGCAGTCCTCGGGGGAATTATATCACATTAATATACTGTAAACCAACATGTGTACATATATTATGATATAACAGGAGGGAGAACAGAGAGATGACTCCATCGCTCCCTGGTGACCCATTAAACTCGTCTTGCTGTGCTTTATGGCTCCTATCTGTAAGGAGGCAACGCGTCTTTGACCAATCACATTGCCAGATTCCCTGTGTAATTACATTAAATATTAAAATCCTCTAGACAAGAATGTAAAATGTGTTTCTGCTGCTGTCATGGTAAAACCTTGACGTTCCTTTCTATATCGACCATGTAATAATAGTAAATTCCACATTTATTTTGTTTTTAAGAAGTTTTATGACCTTTTCGATGGTAGCAGTTCTCATGTTTTAGTGAACAGACAACGTGGACCACACGATGGTGGAAATGTTCTAATGAAAAGTCTTTAGGCGTGTTTAAACATGTAAATATACAGTATGTTAGTGTGAATAGTTTAATCAAAGGAGTAGATGACAGGCAACATGTGGTGTTGTGACATCATTTGCTCCAATTAGTTATTAAATACACACAAAAAAATATAATGCAAGTTTGATTTCTGTCAGTGTGAATACCGTCTCTCCTGTGAGGACTTCCTGTTCTGATCCGAGCACAAATACACAAACTGATGATGAGTGCGCTCTCACAACGCTGTCACACGATCTTTACTGAAGTATTTGTACAGAAATTAATCACCAGGCTAAGTTGTTACTCTCTAACTGAGCTGCCAAACCAAATTTTGTAATAAAAATGATTGTAAACATAACTGAACTCCTGTCCTTTATCTTGACCTTGTCGTTCCACCGTTTAAATAACATTTAAATATTGACTTTAATGACTGTGTAAAAATAACTGAACAGAGCTTTGCTTTTCTGTGTTTGAGACTGTTGAATAAATTCCTAAAAACACAAGAAGGGTGTCTCCACTCTGTTACAACATTTATCTGTGACGCATTAAAGATGGTATTGATTCAGGATGTTGCTGGGATGATGCAGAAATTAACCCCAGACAGCACCCGGTGCAGAAGCTGTCAGTGTGTTAGCGATGAGTGTAAGTGGTGTGTTTAACAGCTCTTCCTGCTTCCTCTCACGCGGAGGATGTGTGGACAGCCTGGAACCATGATGAGCATCTCAAAGCGCATTTATAGATACACATTCAGCCAGCTGCAAAACTGAGACTGCTGGGGAATATTGATGAAAATATGGTTGTTTAGATGGACGTCTAAAGATTTAGGTTGAGACAGATATGTACATTTTGCAACTTGGAGTTTTAGTTAAACATGTATGTGAAGCAAAGCCACACTCTGGGTAAAAATAACACACAAAAGAAATATCTGAAGAATATGTAAATGACTGCAATGCCTGCTGCCTGTGACCACCGGGCAAAACTTGACTCAACACTGGAAGCAAGGCTAGGTGCAGTCGTTGTGCACAATTTTGGATATAGATTCATGGCTCAAACTTCAGTGCACCTCACGGACACTCTACGATGATGACGTACTGTATTTCTTCTGTGGTTTTCCCAACAGGGTGCATTGCCGCCATATTTGAGACTCGTCCCCAGATCGTCAAACACTGAGGCTGGTGTCTGACAGGCTGCCAACTCAACAACAAAACACCTGGACGATTTGTGTCCTTGCTAATTCAATAACACAAAAGTTTAACATGTCAATATTTATTATTTCTGCTTTGTTTCTGAGAAACAGGGTTTTTCTGTTGTTTTTTGAAAGGTTAAATTCCTGTTTAAATGACTGATTGTGTATGAAACTAATGCTTGCAAATGATTCTCTTCCTGTGGCTGTGGAACAAGATATAATGCAGGTTGGGTTAAATGCGGAAACAGTTTGTCATGGACGGAGTCATTCCACTCCCATCCCAGGTCGTCTGCTGTGGGTCAGATTAATTCCATTTCAGATCGGTCGGTGCCTTTATGCTGAGCACATCTTGTAATAAAATGTTGCTGATCACTTCAGTGTCACTGTAAGAAAACATGTATTTCTCTCTACACAGCACAGTTTGAGAAATGATTGCTGCCATAAATATTTCAGCTTCTACTCTGAAAGTCAGATATGGCTAAAAAAGAGGAGTCTTGTTTTTAAATGTATTTATTTATGCTGTGTTGAAACACAGTTCAGTGGTGAACTTGTGCGACGTGTGTGCAGAGCATTGACTCGTGGGTACAACAACAAATGTTCTATGTGGAAATTCATTTAATGTTCCTGAAATAGCAGGCAGGCGTTTTCCCCTCAGTGACTCTTTAGATCGATGTTTTCTTTGCAAACACATCGATATTATTCATTTGCATTTTTCCTGCCAATACTGACTGTAACCTGACGGGGTAATCATTTCCACTCATGCTTCCACACATGGAGGTGGAAGGTTGCGTAGCTGCAGTGTTGATAAGGTAGTTTAAACCATGAAAACTACAGGCAAAAAAATCATCATAATTCAAATCAAGCTTGTTTGAATCCTTTTCTTCTTCTTTACAAATACTGCTGATGTAAACACGCCTTTAAAAACACAGGAAAACATGTCATGTGATAAAAAACCACAGTTGCTGATGAAAAGAAAACCATCCGATGTGACTCAGGTACAAATGTTCACAGATGGTTTTATCATTCGCTCCGAGTCTCTCCGGGAAGTTATAGTGAGAGGCAACCAAATGAAACACACCGTCACGTCACCTTGAGTAAACTTGCTCTGGTTTAAACATTGTTGGAAACGTCTGGGATAATATAAGTACAACGCTCAACAAAATATAGAAGAAATGTCTATTTGTTTTTAGATGTTTAAATGTGGAAATAATGACAAAAAAAACCTTAATTATTATCTTCCAAATATAAGTTCCATTCAAGTCTCTCCCAGAACAAAAGAGAACCGTAAGACTCAGTCCAGTGATTTGATTCTGTCACAGATTAGAAAAGAAGATAAAACATTTCCCTCCGACAGCAGCGATCTGAATGAATCCCAGACACTATTCAAGACCGAGGCATGACTGCAGAGACTGATGAGTCACCGCTTTGATGTGAACAAAATAAATAAATAAAATCTGGGTTATTATTCAATTAAATGTGATTAATGAGATTTAAAATGTGCGAGTGTAATTTTGGAGAAAGGATGCCAAAATATATTAGTGGGAAGAAATAAAAGAGAAAGAGGAAAAGAAAAGAAAAGAAAGATGGATCCGAGTGATTCACTGCTCTGTGTTTGAGCCATTATATCTTCAGTCTTTTGTAATCAGCTGCCTTTCTCATGTGAAGCAGAGCACACAGTGTCACATCATGTCCCAAAAAGAAAACTAGGACATCATTTTGTTACCAAAACTTTTGAAATTTGCGCTGGTTTCACAAAAGAAACAGCTGTGGACAGTTATGGACAGAGGTCCTTCCAAGATCTAGATCACAGGTCGATATTGGGCGCACCTGCGATGTTCTCCCACTGTGGTTCGTTTCAGGGTCCAATCCTTTTGTTCTTCTGTCATTCTGATAGAATCAGCAGGTGGCTGTGTGCTTTATTCCCACCGCCACCTTTCAAACACCAACGGAACAATATGCTTTGACCTATTTTAATGATTTGTACAGAGTTTCTCCACTCTGTCATTCAGGTTTTGCTCTCTGAGGAAACGTAACACTGCTGCACGGTACACAGTAATTCTAATTGCAACTCATAATACGTGTCTTAAAAACACAGTAATAGAATTCCCAAGAAAACATCAACACACTGCTGTAACTGACTGTAACAAAATTAAATCAATATGATGTTATTAAGAACAATATCCTTAAAATGACCACGTCATCAGTCAAAATGCTTTAAAATCAACTTTTGATACCAGATCAACAATAAATAATGGCATATGATTGCAGTTTTATATCCATATTTATTGGAAAACATCAGCTCAGACTTGATTTTAAACTGAAGAAGCTAGTTTATCTTGAACAGTCCAAAAATATCCAGAATAACCATGTCATGGTCGTGGAAAGACATGATGTTGTTGATCAGCTGTAAATCGCCTCTGTATTCTATCCTGTGTCTTCAAATTGTCCTCACTGAGTCTCAGAGACCGTGTTCAGTCCCAGTCCGGTGTCTGGAACTGGGACGAGCTAAACCTTGTTGACAGCAGTAACTGCCCCCCTGTGATCGAGGTCAGGATCTGGTGAACTACTGTCAATAGAGCCACTTAACTGCACAGCTAACAGAGCTGCTTGCTAACAGCAGCTAGTCGCTACAGCTGGCTTCGGGGGGCCCTGTGGACAAATGTGAATATTGTTTCCACCATCAAAACCACAAGATATAAAATTATCTAAAGAAAAATCTCCACTTTCCTCTTAAATAACTGGCTAACGTACAAATTACTCTAACTTTGCCTGTGAATATGTAACCAAAGGCTCTTCTTCTCGCCGCTGGTCTCATTTGTTTACAGTATCCAAGTCACAAGTCATGTACGCTTCAAATGTCACATTCATTAATTCATACAAAGTGCGTGGCTCGGCTTCTTTGCACACTGTCTCATTTCAGTGTGGAGCGTCAGATTGGATTTACAAAGTGCATAACAGCATCATCTCTGTGTGTTTAGTCTGAACACACCAACATGCAGTCAGCAATTCTAGTCAAATACACTTTTTGTCAAAATCAGCAAAAACTTCCTCCCGAGCTGCTCGTGGTTTGCTCTGTGTGCGCGCTGAAAGAAATCAGCATGTGTACAACCCTGTCTTTGTAAGTAGGAAACACACAAAGTGGCTCAGATCATGGTGGGGTGCAACTTCAGCAGGAGTGCTGAGAGGAGGAGAGAAGGCAATTTGTTTGAGACAAATATGAACAATCTCTCTGCAGAGCTGCTAACTCCACCTTTCAGACGCCGCCACACACAGAGGGAGCTGCAGGACCAAGAAGAAACGGCCCTCTCTGACTCGGCTGCAGGGTTATTGAGAAGAATATTTTACCTACTGCAGAGTTCAAACCGGCAACCCTCAGCATAATGGGCTGCCACTCACACCACCTGGTGTCTTGCTCAAGGACATTTGGTCACGCGGGGACACGGCTGCCCACACGAGCTGTGGAAAATGCAATCGATGAAAATATAAAAGCAGCATCATAACCGCCAGCGGTCGCATTAAAAGTTCAGTTCAGTTCAGTTCAGTTCGCTACTGTGACAGATACTGTAGCTGCATGGATTCTGTGTTATTATTGATCAAAGTGCACTTACGATTGATGTGACGCACTTTGTTGTTCATTTACTTGACCGCCCAGGGCAACCTTTACATGAGCGGCTGCTATTGATTCAGCCTGCCCACATTCATGCTCAGAAATATCATCATAAAGAGTGAATTCTGCTTTCTTCAAAAGACGGCGGACAGCAGGGGAGCAGCTGAAACTCCAGGAGAACTTCACACCTACTGCAGTGTTCTTTAACACAAAAGAAGAAAAAGAAGAAGAAGAAGATGTGGATCTGGTGTTTGTTTTTTTGCACTTCATTTCCTTGGCGAAGCTCGGCTTTGTGAGCTCCGACGTGAGAGGTTTGTTTTCCCCACGAGTCAAAGTGAGTCGTGTTGCGTGCCTGGTGAGATGGAGGGAGGAGGAGTGAGAGGGAAAGAAAGAGGTGAAGAAACAAAAGAGGAAGAAAAGAGTGGGATGTAGAGAAAGGAGGACGAGGAGGAGGAGGGCAGAGTGAAAGTGGAGAGGAAGTGATACGCTGTGAAAGCGGCGATGGGAGGGGAGGAGACACGAGGGAGAGTGGCCTCAAATGAATGAACGATGGAAAGATGAAGGGGGGACTGTGGTGGCTGGTGGACGGGCTGTCACAGTCACTCAGTGCTGAATCATTGGCTTTTAGTGTTATTGCTATGACGTGAGCCAACAAGCCATGTTAATACGATGAGTCAAAGACATGTTGATGATGAGTCACCGTGCGAGGAGGCAGCAGTGACTTCGTCTGGACGGCCATCGCGCTGATTATGTGATTAAGCCCATGGCTGCGGCGAGGAAGAGGCCGATTCATTTTTGATTTATCAACGGTGGAGGCAAAGATCGACCCGTCTGCCGTCCGTCAGCACCACCCTGCCGATCAGTCACTCAGAGCCACGTGTTCACACCTGACAAGGCTGCGCCGGAGGGAGACATGATTTTATTGTACGAGTTAGACGTAACGTTAGATAATGGATGGATGATAGAGTTGAATCCCTCCAGCTTTAATTAAAGTTAAAAAGAAAATCGTTAAATCGACAAGTCCATGTTTTCATGATCCATCATCTCGTCAGGTTTAAGTAACTAAATAAAATGGTTTAGTTTGAGGGAAATATCCTACCGACTGCTCGTCAGGAGACGATTCTTAAAGCAAATGCTGTCGGTGTCCGTCTGCAAACATGGATTGGTCAAAGTTTTATCAACATTCTTCCTGCTGCAACTTTATGTTTCAAACCAATTTCTGCAGCCCAGTTCGGGCCGGATACGTTCATCTGGCCCACAAACTGCATCCGATGATGACACTCGGGCAGACGTCAGCAAACAGAACCAAACAAACCAGATCTGACCCAAATCTGAGCACAACTCAGACCAGATGAGGGTGTCCAATTTTGTTCAATTGTGCTTACAGCCTTGTTTTTTTTGCAGGGTTATGAAAACATTATGTTCTGGCTTACCTGGTTCTGTCTCCACACACACACAGCTTGTCAGAAACATCTGGTGGGTTCAAGCTTACAAATGTCACAACACACCATCCCCGCCACCGCCTGACACGGAAGCCAGCTCACACACATGTAACGTGACCGCGACATGACGCATACAGTACAAATGTTGACATTTCACATGATTATATACGATACAAATTTGAACATGTGGTTTTATTCTGGTAACACGACTTAAATCTAATGTCAATCATCGTTCTGTGTCTGCTGGATGTATAAATATGAAACTGTTGGAAATGTTAAACTATCGAACATGTTTGTTTGTTACAGAAACACACGTCTGTCAGCACCGTGAGGTAACGATGTGTCGCAGGTGTGTGTTGAACTGTTCTTCTGTCCTCTGATGCCCTCGAAGAAAAATCAATTCATGTCATTTATGAAAGGAGTGATGTGAGGAGCCCACTTTCAGATACAACGAAGACATTTGAAACCACTTAAAGGTATGAAAGCTTCTATGATGACTATTGCTTTATATCTCAAGAGCCATTTACTCAATCATTACATTCTCTCTCACACACGTAGAGCACTAAACATGTCCTATTGAATGAGAGTGTGAATAATGGAAAGTTATTAGTTATACTGGTCCACTTCACACACAGTATGAAACACAACATGCACACACTCCATTACATCCCAGCTGCATGCTGATGCAAAATGCATGAGTTTAACTTCTGATGAATTGAAAGGTCCTTTATTTATTTATTCATTTAGTTAGTTATTTATTTAAAATTGCCATCTGAGCTTTTAAGGTGGTTTAAAAATTACAGCTAATGTCTGTCTTTGTTTTTCAGGATCAGACAGATCCTCATTTAGAAATGATAGCAATGATACACACTTACACACATGCACTCAAACAGTTGCTTCATTCACAGATTTCCCTCCCAGGAAGCATTTTTCATATTGAGCAGATGTTTGTATGACACTCTGTAGCACCCACTCCCGAAGTCTGCGTGAACAAAGTCCCTGAAATAAACCGTGTCAGCAGCCGTCGGAGGCTGCCGCTCGCTTTGTTCTGTGCAACTGTGACCTAAAAACGCTGGTGATGTTCAGTTTCTCATCGTCTGTCTTCACATTCTGCTTCGTTCCTCCTCTGACATCGTTATCACCAGTTATCTTCTCTCACCTTCTTTTAATAATGCATTAAACTGATCTCTTGTTCTGTTGTCTCCTTCACAAATTCTCGTCTCAGCCTCTCGTTTCTATTTTTAATTCACCCTCAACTGTCTCGCTGTCGCTCTCATTGTTTGCCTCTTTTATTATTTAATGTTTTCTCCACGTTTCGTTCCTTTTCATTCTTGATTTCATTCGTGTCTCGCTCTCTCTCCCTGTATGTCTCTCTTTTCCTTGAACAAACCAGACGTCTGCCTCTGCCTCTCTTCCTTTTTTTTCATTCACAAAAACTGATTTCTCGTTGCCGGTATTGTTGCCGCTCCGCCTCCGTCTCATTCTCTCTTTCACACAATCTACCTCTTTTCTTTTCTGTGCAGCCTCGACGCTCCTTCTGTTTCTCCGCTCTATGCTTTCATATGCTACTTCTCTTTCTTTCATATTCTCGTCTCTTTCCACACATTCAGAAGAAGCCACTGTAAAATTGGTGTTTTCATTTCTCTTCACTTTTGTGTATATTCTCTCTCTCATCCGGGACTCATTTCTACATCCTGTTCACCTCTTCCTCATCACATGCGGCAGCCGTGGCAGTAGTTGGTGTTACGCTGAGCACAGAGGACTCTGTTAAAGGAATGATACGGTGGATTCAGCCGGGCTAATCCCATTAACTCTGGCATAAAAAAAGAGAGGGCCTCGTCTCTCTGATAAATTGTACTGTACCACAATGTAGGCGGGACTCGAAAGCTTATGCTGTCCTGAGAGCTCTCACTGTCAATTTCCAAAAGTTATTCAGAAGTCCAAAATATGTTAAAAAAAAATTTTAAAAATCTTAAATTCAGTGAAGGCAGCAGCCGGCCTCTTCCTCTTGAAGGGTTATTTAAGCAGCGAGTATGAAGAGCTGACGATCCCTAAATAAATACGCCTTTGGTCAGAGTCAGGAGGAATATTACACCCCAAAAACTGCTCTGGAAGCAGCAGGGATCTTCAAAGTACTTTGTAACCCGAATTTTCTAATTAAAAAGGAAAAATCCTTTCATGTTTCTGCTTTGGCTCTTCATGCAACACACTGCAGAACGATGTGAAGTTGAAAGCGCTCTCTGCTCTCTGTTGGTGACTTTAGGCTGATAATGAACGATGAAGCAGTGAGTCAATTAGAAGCTTTACTGACTTCGCTCAGTGGAAATTCAAATACGGTCGGTCCGAAACTCGCAAACATGCGCACGTTTTAAAATGCTCATTAGATGCTTCAGACGCTGAGATTGCATCGTGTGTGCTGAGAGGAGACAGCAGACGTGATGCAGCAAAAAGAAACACTAATGAAAGTCTAAAGTAAAGTTACCGTCTCCTTTCCAAGATTTAGATATTATAAGACAACACGTCTGAACTGTCAACGTAAATTCTCATTCTGAAAAACTATGAAACCTCCTGGCGGCAAACTGTGAAAGGAGACTATGAAAAGGTGTATTTAGCTTTCAATTTAAAGGGCAACTCTCACCAACAAGCTGCTGATAATCTAATAAATCTCTCAGGTGATGTCAGTCAGTGGCTCGGTTGCCTTGTGTTATTCATGTGAAGTGCCAGAGCAGTGGACTGCTTCTCACCTGTCATTACCCACAGTGCAACTCAGTCACTGAGTGACATCACTGGAGACAATTTATCTGGTTTCATGCAGCTTCCTCTGGAGCCACAAACAGCAAGGTAACGTTTTTTCTTTGGGAAAAAAATCTTTGGACATATTTGATCATTTTATTTGGAAAAAAACTGGAATAATCGGACACATGCAGCTTCTTCTTTCCACTGTTCTGTCAGCTGCAGGGACCAATTATAAAAAAAACATTTCAGGTACATTCGAGTGACTGACTTTCCCCGAGGACAAAACTATTTCAAGTATAGCATCCAGATAAATACAGGGGAATTCATAATTAACCTCTGTCTTTATGTCTCCTCTGACAATTTGCACAATCATCCCTGAAACGCAGCTCAGAGAGAGGAACAAACTGCGACTCTAATGTGATGTTTGGACAGAAAAACCAGGAGCAAAGTGGCAGTAAATCTGACTCTGAACGAACACAGCAAACAAACAACACCAGCAGCTGTCTGTGAACACCAGACCGGAGCCGGGCACGGGTCATCGGCCCGGAGACTGTGGGCGGCTGCTGAAAGATCAGGGACATCACTCACATCTGAAGACCGTCAGGATCCTCTTCAGACAAAGAGCACCACCTATCCTGTGTGTGGACCTGGTTACGGTTTAATGTGTGAGTTTTGTGCTTGGACTCTCTTCATCATGCACAAACACGGCGAGTTTTTGGAAGACATAAAAACCAGTAATGAAGCATTTTATGAAGCATCTTGATTTATCGGATGGTACGTCGTCTTCAGCGACCCTGCTGGCTGAGAACCTCACCTCAGCTCTACTCTACATTTTTTTACATGGCCATAAACAATATTCTGAGCCCTGCTGCGGTTCACCTTCTTTTTCTAAAATCCTCATTTACATATGAACAGACCTCCAAATACCTCCCAACAAATCATGTGTTATTACCTGCCGCTCTGATGGATGAAAGCCTCTGCGAATAGAGACTCATGAGGAGGAGAAGGCTCCGTTAACGACCGTCTTTTTTTATTTATTTTCTTTTTTTCTGTTTTGTGCAGCTCAGTTGCTCATTAGTGGTCTCGCTCAAAGTGAGTTTCATGAGGAGATTCGAACAACACAAGACTAAAAACACCCCGCGGCTGATAAGACGCAGATTCTAGACTCCGGGTTCTTTGACCAAATATAGACTGGCTGTGGTCAAAGTTAACGGTTTCAGTCCACAGGAAATGAACCTGGTCATGCATCATGTCGCCCGACCAGCTCTTAAGTGAAAACTGTTCATACCTGCTCTGAATGGCTGATACGTAAAAGCCTGCTGGTTTCAAAAACTGCCCCGATCTCCCTCAGAGGACTTTCTTTTTTTTGTGCCATGGTATTCTCGATGCAAATCAACTGCAGTATTTCTGCACTCGTGGTTGGTTAGTTAAACTGCATCTGACACGTGACCTCCTACAAAAATGGAACTGCAGAGATACAACAAATCTCTCATTAGTCGGTTTGAGCTGCTTGTGTTACCGGCCCCACACCGAGGGGCAATCTGGGCCAGTGGCAGGATCCACAGGCTAGAAAGTCCTGTGTGGCCAATAATATATACTACTGCAGATGATATATAGAGAGAGGGGACAAAAGTTATCGTCTCGCTCAGGCCAGTGCTCGTTTTATTTCTGACATTCCAACATAAAAATCTCACATTAGCTCCTCGAGAGCTGACAGGGAAAAGAACAGAATTGAGCATTTCTAACTGCACTCAGTAGTCGACTTGCAGGGACAGATATATCGTCTTGCTCAGGCCAGTGCTCGATTATTTCTGAGCTGCACATGAGCAGAACATGTAGCTGAAGTCTCCCTAGTGGATCCACAGCAGCACCAGAGTGCTTTAACTTTAGGTAAAGTCCGTATAAACTGTGTTAGATCATTCAAATAATTACAAAAAAATAGGGGCCGTGTCTGTTTACATCAAAACTTAAAATGTGGCATTTCCAGCCCACTACACTCGTGTAATTTCCATTTTAAACATCATTCTGCACAGTAAAGGTCAAACATCAGAGTGAGGCGGAAACTGAAGTTCACAGTAGAGTCGAGGCTCCGATCAGCTCTGTTCCACAAACACAAGTGGAAGTTGCAGGACATCTAGTCCCATATTCAGATGTGAGAAAATGGAAAAAAAAAAAAAAATAAGTTTTTCATGTGGTAATGAAGAGCAAGTTACCTGAAGAAACTCCTGGGGAGGGTTCAGGTTAACATTTAGCGAGACAGAGACAGGCAAGAAGAAGAAAGCAGAGTATGTTCGGAGTATGCCTCTACTTTATAGTGCTTTGCTGTACTTCTGCGGTTATTTCAGAAAAGAGAGGGGTTTTCAGGGTTGAAAATATGCGTCCACATACTTTTGGCCAGCTAATAATAAACTGTAGTATCTGCTTGGCTGAGTGAGTTTGGGCTCTGGATTCTTTGCCCAAATATATCTCACTGAACTCGTCTCGCCCTTGAGGAGGATCCTATTTTCAGAATTTAAAAGCTCAACCAAAATGTCTTTTCTTTTTTTTTGGACGGGGACCAAAAAGAATAGCTGCATCTGTCTTCCTTCTCTTTCTATCTTTGTCCATCTCTCTTTCTCACCCCCCTTGACTTCTTCTCTCACCTTTCCACTCTCTTCCAACAAGCTCTCTCCGTCTATATATACACATCACTGCGTTCTTCAGCGAGCACTCTGGATCTTTGGCTTTTCATTCTTTTATGAAAGAATGCATTATGGGCTGCATGCTTATCTGTATCCGCATCGCTTATCCATGATTAATGTGTCACAGCTTGAGTTTGTTTGCAATTCATGCCATCAAATCAAACAAGACAAAACAGGAAATATACAAAACCGCAGGAGGTTAAAGACATTTCTTTGTTCCTGTCTGGATTCTGTTTATTTGCTCTCGATGCACACAAAAGACTCCCCTGGACGCCATTAGCATTACTTACCATACATTAGTCGGTTCAGACGAAACACATCCTCATTGCATTAATTTTGATTTGATGTTGTTAGTCTACATTAGTGACTTCATTTAAAGATGCAATTCAAAAGTGGAAAATCAAACAAAGCACAATTAAGAGCCCACAAAGCAGGAGGCGAAATTACAAGTTATGTCGGCTTGAATAGAATCAATAAAATCTTTTTCAACTTCTTTTTATTTTGTAAACTTGCTATATAAAGTTGAGAACTTTGTTGTATGCTTGCAGTTTTGTTGGGTTCAGGCAAGAAAACTACTAGATTTTAGAAAGCATCCTACATTATGTATATACGTGACGTAGTCTCACTCAAAGTTTAAATTATTCACTGTTCACTCGTTTTCAAACTGGACGCCCAGACATCCAGCCTGTGCTCCTCCCTGCAGACTCTCCTGGTCTGACGTCCTCCTACGCTGCTGTAATTATCACTACGGCCACTCGATGTCGCCGCCGACAAAACAAAAACATAAATATGGGTCATAAACTTCAACTTAGACAGACGTTTCTCTAATGAGGACGGGTTGTAGATTTAACTTAGATCTTCCTAACAGCAACGAAACCCTAGAAATGGAAACACTTTCAATAACAAATAAATATACCGAGAAACTTTCTTTTCTTTCTTTAAAAACAAACTTAAATTACATGATAAATAGTGACGTTGTGGACTTCTGGATCATAATCTCAGGGGGTAATTCTTTACTGAGATATGGCAAGTAGGGTCATTTTCTCATAAGCTTACTCACGATTCGACTTCTCTCTGAAACCGGTGGAGTCTCCCCCTGCTGGCCATTACGAACAATTGCAGGTTGAAGCCTCTCAGAACAGGAAGCTCCATCCACTGTTCATACAGCTGATGGATGGAAAACATCTGCACAACATCAACTGTCGACATATTTTATTTGTTTTTTTCCCTCTGGCTGAAAATAAAGTGTTTTTTTTTTTTCTTATGGTTATATTAAGACAACTTCCAACACACAGTTTCCATCATGACTATTTCTTTAGAAGGGAGACTTGTGATGGATTTAAATGGTTCACACACACACGCACACACACACACACACACATCGAGGATTCAGCAGGAAATGATGCTGCATGTAAACAAGCATTTCTGTTTGTAATTTCATCCGTCTGAAATCGGGCTCACTGTTCACTGATGATCCTCCGACAAACGCATTAAGCCTGTATTGAGTTACGTGCAATTAGAACATCTTGCTGCTGATGATTAGCAATATTCTATAGTTGTACAGCTAACAATGGTTTCCTCTAAACATCATTCCAGTCCGTCCCAAATCTTTATCTTAAGTTATGCAGATCAGAAAACTCTCATATGAGCCCATTTCGGAGCGCTCATACCGCCAAACAAATAACCTGTTGTGTCATTTAGGTTTGAGGACATTTAAATGAGTTCTTCATGAAAAGGAGACAAGACAGATGAGATGTGAGGAGTGTGAACAGCTGATTTGCCCTTGTCAGGAAAATCTATTTTTTTTTTCTTTTTTTTTAGAGGAATATTCTTCATCAAGGACGTGACGACAATAAAAATGACAAAGTGACACATAACATACTGACAGCTGGCTTGTTAGCATATTAGCATTTCTTCAGCACCCTGCGGGACAAAGGACAAAGACAAGGGAGGTTTTGTTGCCATTGGGCGAATCTTAGAACGTTTCAGGGTTCAACTGAGTCTCCTAAAATGTTTATGACTGCTAAAAGTTTGTGAGGAAATCTGACTGATACACATATAATTCGGTTTTCTAGTGCTACATTCTTGTACTGTATGGTGTCTATCCAGAAAGCACTTTGATAGCATGGACTTTGTTGTGCATCTGCCAGGTGAGGCGTCTGAAGAGCGATAACCTCAGTCCAGTCTTGTGTTAACTTTTTAAACATTTTTTGATTTGGTGACAGTGAAGGCGGCTCGATACTGCCGGTCGCAGCGAGCGGCCACTCTGTCGTTAATGCAACGGCGGAGCCTCTAACAAAGTCATGTTGTCTCTATCAAATAGCGAGTCAAAAATAACTGCGACTGCAGTCTGACTTCATGCTGCACACAGTGGGAGTAGTTTTCCACTCGACAGCAGGACACGGTAGGAGGAGTTGGTTACCTTGATGAGGAGTTAGAGGTGTGAAGTCCATCGCCTGCAGCTCTTTATCTCGCAGCTTCATCAGTTACTTCCCTCTCGATTCAAAATAACTAAGTTTCTGCTGGTCTTGTTCTCAAGTGGGGGTAAAACATGTGAGGTGGACCGGCAGATTAATGTGGCTTAAGCAGTAATGCAGACGCTGAATGAGGCCTTTTGCCTCAAAGCGCTATTGTTGTTGTTATTATTATTAGATGTTATTGTTCTCTTATTATATCTATTAGCGTCCACGTTTTTCTCTTCTGCAAAGGCCTGACTGCCCCGACACAGACACAACCTTGTTTTCTGCATCACTGGCTGCCATCGGCCATCTGCTGTCAACAAGTTACACAATGACATTCTGGCAAACGTGTAATATACTGACCTTTATTTTCTTCTCCGCATCAGTGTACAAAACAGTCAAATGGGAGCATTCACAGGGATTAACCTGAGAATATCTCACCTCAGCCACAGTCACAACTTATAACACACAACCACTGAACAAAAAACAAACAACTACTCAAGATTTGGACCGTGTTTGTACTCTTAACAATAAGACATTAAAACGATGAACCCTGGCCGGCTGTTTTTCGCTCCTGACTTGCACCTTTATCGACTTGTGTTATGTCTTTACTAAATATTTCTTTATTCTAGTGTTTTTAATATATTTGTTGACTTTTTTTAAATAAGATAAATCATAGCTGGGTCTGACTAAATGTGTGATGGTGCTTATTGAATTACCATTTCAGAGCTGCAGCGTTCTAATTTTAGTGGCTGTAAAAATAACATGTGAACGAGGGAGAATCCCGCTGATATTAAAATGCATGAGGGTTTTTTTTTTTGGCATTATTGCACGACAGAGAGAGAAAAACACATTTTCCCCCAAAATATGCAAATTAAACTTTTTGGGAATCAAAGCTGGTCATTGCATCAAGTGTTTCAGGTTTATGGGGTGACTGAAATAAAAAGCATTCATCCTCTATGGAGCAGATTTCAAGACAATCTGGTAGATTTCTGTTGTATATCGGTGCAGATGTTGGCCTGATGTTGACAAGGGTCGTTCATACAGTTTCTCCTTGAGGGCCAAAACTTAAAGATTACGGTCGCTGTAAGCATAGTATAAAAAGTGATGCAGGAATAATTAACTTTTTAAAAACATTTTACTTTGCTGGACGTTTACAGGGTTTACAGTCTGCCTAATAAAACTATTCCTTCATTAAATGGGCCTGTATTTAGATTAAATCTGAAGGCTACTTGGTGCATTTTTTCTTCCCTCTGCCAATTTTTGTTTATGGTCAAATGGTCAAATGAAACTGTGGACAAAACTTCCCACTTTGTAGCTGGGACATGGTGCTCCAACTTAAATGGTTCAAGATGTCGTCTAAATAATCTGTTTCCTGTCATGGAGACCATACATGAGAGGGCAAGACTGAAGGTTAACAGGTCACACAAATCATTAGAGATCACCCTGAAGGGGAATCATGCAAAGTGTCTTGACAATCTGGTTGACTGTCAACATGATTGAGACTGGAGATTGGAGTGTGGTTCGACAAAATTAACCCAGCAGTGAAGTGAGCATCTGGGATCACCTGCTTAAAGGTGTGAGGAAGAGCTGAAGTCACCTTGAAAGAAATATTCGAATGCAACATCTAGATGTTCACCATCTTCTTACTGCTGGTGTTTTCTTCTCACAGGTCTCTGAGGAAACTGGACTCTGACTGTGTGTTTGGTCGGAGTCCTGGATGGGACGTGGAACATATTATGGATCAGAGAAAAGATAATTTTTCTGGTAATTAAGTTTTGTTGTTATAAATCTTTTATGAGGAAGATTCGGGCCTGAAGTCTTATTCTTGTTGCCGGGACACAAGTCAGTTTGATTTCTTAGGAAAGACTTAACAGAATTGTCTTCCTCCCACTTAAAATAGATTCCAAGTCTCTTCTAGACTTCCTGTAATCGACTTTATTATCTGAACAGCTAATAGATGATACTGTTTCTCCAACAGTGTGGTGGGTTAGAGCCACTGAATGAACCTACATCCATTCTGTCTTCAAGCATTAATATATCACAGAGCCTCAGAAGCATCACAGCAGTTTACTGACGAAACCTTCCAGAATTTCTGGGGATATTGCAGCAACATTTTTATGGAAAGAGATTTCCTTTTAGCATCCTCCTTTTCTCCCCTCCCTCCTCCCTCCATCCCTTTCTTCATCGTCCTCCCTCCGTCTCTTGCAACATCCCTCCGCTCTTATGTAATCAAGTGAACCACATGTGTGTTGAGCTGAGCTTATTTCCCTCCCCAGTGGCCGACCTCTTTGAAATACACACATGCACGGGAAAAAAAAAAAAAAGCATAAATGCAAATGTGGACATACCGAAATTCAGACACACGTACAAAAATGCATGTAAACACACACACACACCCCACAGAGCGGCCAGCTGTCCAGCATCTTTGCAGCCCACCGGTCCTGCCTGAGCTGTCAGGTCACGTGACCAGTGGCCATCGCTAAGAGACATAAAACACAGCATCCTTCATGAATTAATTATGGCCAAAAATAGCAGAAAGAGCAGAAGTCTTTGTTGTTGCAGACGTCTGTGTGTGTGTGTGTGTGTGTGTGTGTGTGTGTGTGTGTGAGAGAGAGAGAGAGAGAGAGAGAAGGAGAGAGATTTTGGGTCAACGAGGATAATCATTAAGATTTTACTTCAGGGTTTTGGGGAATGAATGAGTCTGCTGTATGCAAATGTTCTCATGATTACAGCGTGAGGAAAGAAGTGCTGTTTTCAAGTCTTTGTAGTGTGTGTGTGTGTGTGTGTGTGTGTGTCCCAGAGACACACAGACAGGGAGAGAGGCAACTCAACCTGACAGTGACACTAAAATAACACAGAGCCAACACACGGCTCGGCCACGTCTCGGTTCGCTCTGTCGTTGTCACATTAATGTTTCAGCAGCCGTGCTGTGGGATCTCACAGCGCCACACACAACAGTGTGAGGACACAGTTTCATCATGTCCACTGCTGCCTCGATAAAAAAATGGTTCTGTCGAACCCCAACAAGTCTGGTGATATTCTTTTTGTCCGAAATCACAAGAAGACTCACAGAAGGATCGCCTGATTTATGTTCGAGTCACATCAGGAGCCATTCTGCTGTGTTGACTGACATGTTTGCTATTATACTGACTCAATCCTACATACACCAAACTACAGGACAGACTAAATAAATGCAAATAAGATGCGAACTCCTGCCCTTTCCTGTGTGCATCATGGGACCTTTGTTTTGGAAAGAATGTATATCAGTATTAAGTTAGAAATCAGTGGGAGACAAATGATTTTGATATGTTCACAGTGTTATACTTCATAATCTGAACAGGCTGAATAGTTGTAGCAATCGTTTAAAATCGACAAACGTGATGTGTGTAATTCACACAATGTCCCATTCACAAAACATGAATACATGATACTGAGTACGTTTTTAATAAATCATATATTTTCCTCGAGGCTTCACAATCTGTACATCTTTTGCCATCCTGCAAACATCAGCAGGAGCTCAGAACAACTTTTAAAAAATCATTTAAATGCATTAAAATTTCACATCACTGCGACTTTGTCCAGATCTTTCTTGCTATACAGAATCACTCCTGCGTGTCTGTTATTTATTTGTGTCCTGTGAGTTACCACTGGACAGACATGTTGTGTGAGGACAAAGTGTCGTACACGCTGCCCTTTGTATTTCTTTAGTATTCAGACGCAGAGTTCTGTTAATAATAGATGCAGCGTCTGCCGTTTGTTCCTAAAGGACAAGATTCATTAACGCTCCGTGTTCACAGCGACCTGTTTGTTCTCTGGTACTTTTCTTTAAAAGATCCTCCGTTGATCAGAGTTCACGTATACGCAGAGATTAAAGAGCAGATGATACGATTTCTGTGAGTTTAACTTTCAACTTCACATCGATAAATAAACTGCAAAAGACATTTTGTTATTCGCTATTGTTAAGTTTGCTGGGTTTTAAATCTGATTGCGAAGACTTTTATAAATACATTTTGGCTCAGGTGCAGCATGAAAACTGCAAAAGTAATGAGTTACTACATGTAGCACCTTTGGTCCTGACTTTTAGGTTAAGGAGACGTCACATCACTATAGGTCTGATAGGAGTTGCACCAGGGAGTTACCCACAAACAGGAGTGGGTGTTGGTTCAATTGAACAGATGACACTTTAATGTCAATGTACAACAAATAATAACATTGACAACTTAGCTGTATTTTCATTTACCAAAATAAGGCGCCACAAAATAAAATTATTGAATACAAATAAAAAAAGAGTCCATTACAGTTGAGCTCTCCAACTCAATGAAGTTCAGTTCTGAAAGGTGAATCCCAAGGTGTGTGTGTTCTGTATCAATGTCCATTCAGTTACTTCATCCTCAATCTCTACTACTACTACCTGGGTAGGTGAGGAGTGTGTGTCTTATCTGTTTTCAGAGTGTGTGATTCAGATGATCTGGAGTCTCCAAGGTAGGTTCTGCAGCTGGCCACGCCGCATCTCCAACTCTCTGGGCCGGGCTCGCCATCTTAAATCGCCGCTCTCTGTTTCTTCGACAGTTGATCAGACTTGCAAAAGAAAAACAACCTACACAGAGAGTGCAAAGTTGTAAGGATTTTCATCTGATTCTGTCTCAGTTTCTCATGAGATCTCAACATTTTCTCAGTTCTAGGCATGAAATATATTACCAAGCATCAGGGAAATACATACACACGCTAAAATGAATTATTACGAATTAGTTTTAACCATAAATGTAACCAATTATTCAAGAATTACCATAAACAGTTACAATTACCACATTTCTTCTTAACAGACACATAATTTATGCATCCTTTTTAACCTCTACTTGACTTATATAATTTATTTTTAGATATTTTAATCCTCCTTTTTAATATTTAACTTTTAAACATTAAATGATTTACAATTTTTATACACAATAGTGCAATTTCTCAATCAACCATGAAATATACCACACCTTAATGGTGCCTCAGTGGCTAATAACAAAAAATAAATAAAATAAAAATAAATGAAACGCACCTTCTCAAAACATGTAAACTTAGCTTTAGCTTAGCGATTAGCATGAGATAATCACAACAAATGATAGCGCAATTAGCAACTCGGGCTAGCGATTAGCATATCGCGATTAGCATTAGCATACATGCTAGCGATCTTTTCTCAAGCTATAAACTACAAAAACAACATTGGAAAACATCTATTAAGTAACACAGACCAACTTAAACCGAGTTAATAGCTCAATATATGCAGCTAGCGAACAGCCGGCTAACAGCCTGCTAACTCACCGGAGGGTCATCAAACATAAACTCAAAAGGCGGGTTAGGTTGATCCTCCTCGGCTCACAGCTCCGTGACTACCGGGCCAGCCGGCGAACATCTGCGTCCATTTTCCCGCGGCTGTTTTCTACTGTTTGCTTCCTGTTTTAGAGGAAGTTGCGTCACACAGGTGCAGACTTCTTCACGGGTTACCTGAGGCTCACAAACACTCACGGGGGAATACTGCCCCCTACAGTACAGGAGGTGCACTAAAAGAGTCTAAATGACATAAACAGGGTTAGTGACCTGATTTTTTCTTTTTTTTTCTTTATGCAGGTTACATAAAGTTATTAAAATAAATGTAATGAAATCACTGGTCACAATGTCACCTTCCCTCAGGAAATACTCTGATCAGAAATATACAACCTGTCTATGCTGGTCATAAAACAGTCTGATCTAGATGGAGGGCAGAGTCTGAACCTGCAAAACTTCATAATAATTCAGTTCTTAATTTGGGTTTTAAAGTTTTTCAAGATCGTACAAAAGCAGCATCAGGAAAGTTTACCCACGCTGCACCTGTGGGCAGGAGAGAAGAGTAACCCTGGTTTAAAACATTAACGACACACGATCACAAACAGTCTTAGTGACACTGCAGCAGAGTTTAGTTGACAGCGGAAGTTTGCCGCACGCTACTCGACTGTCAGAAGCCTAATTAAGATCTCTGCGCCTCTCATAATAAACGACCTTGTCTCTGTCGTTTCCTCTGTGACTGACAGACTCGGGACAGAACCATCAGATTTACCGCAGAGGATGAAGCAGGATATATGAGGCATGATGTGACTTTTTTATTATTTCATATCATCATTATGCGGTTGATTCTCCTGAGGATACACGACACCTTCCTGAAAAAGGCTCCATGTTTTTGTAAAGTTTAATAAATGTGAGAAAATACAAAGTGACATCATGAACTCACAGTTTAAGGCAAATCCATCACAGCCTGACGGAGCCTCCGCAACACCGTCAAGTTGAATCTACACGTCTTTGACTCAGACGGAGGAGACAACAGAAAGTTAAAAGCTTTTTTTGTCGAAGTGGGTTTAAAAAGAAGCTCCGGGAGCTGTCCGTGGAGCTGAGCTCTCCGGGTTTGGACTCACTAATGAGGCAGAACTGAGAGCTGAACGAGCGGAGAGTGAACAGAAGTGTGAGGAGCGGTGCATTATCCTTGAGCGGGCTTTTAGTCGTTTGCTTAAAAGGGTATACACCCAATTATGGATGATATCTCATGTTTCTAAGTGGTTTGAATGCACTTATTGTCGCTTTGAATAAAAGCATCTTCTCCAAACGAGTGCTTTTTAATCCATTTCTTCCAATTTTCTCACAGTTGTGAAAGCTTACATCCGTCTGTTACAACACCACGTGGCCCGCGGTGCCTCCGGTCGTTTGTTGTTTCACCTGGCAGCGAGGAGCTTCACCCGGTGTCCCACCCTGTAGGCGTCATTAGTGCAGTGTGTTGACTGAGACTAATGAGCATATATACTGAAGTGACAAAAGCCTTCTAGCGTCCGCAGGAAAGAAGCAAAGACAAATGATGGCATCAGTGCTTGGATGGGTCAGCATGCTGGACTTCCCTCCTGGACTCTGTGGTTTTAGTTTTGTGTGCGGCTGTGTGACTGTGAGTTAAGTTTTCATTTACATAATTGAGGTACCTAACGTAACTATATTGTAGATATTTGAACCCAGAATCACAATCATTTCCTGAAACAAGTCATTTTTGTGACAAAACCTGACCAAGCCGTCACCATTTCACACTGCTCCAAAAGTCACATTACCTCCTGATATGTGAAGTCTTAAATCTGATTTATCTTTCAAAAGAGATCGTTGAAGGTTTAATAAGCAAACGTTTCATTTGGTTCAAGTCTCAAGTGAAGTTTTTTTTCCAGTCCAGTCCATAGTTGGGTCACAACATGAGGGAACAAAATGTTCTGTAGAGGTCAGAAAGGCACATTTGGTCCGTGACTGACTCAATCATTCGCACTGTTCCACAACAGAAGCTCGTCTCCCTCATGAGAATAAATGGAGGAATAAATTGAACCAGTACTTTCCTACGACTATTCAGAGGTCAAACCTGAACAAACAATTAAGACAGAAGGTTGCTGATCTTCACAGCGATCTTCTCATTACAGGAAGTTTCACGTGTTTTAAGTGTTTCGGCTTCGTGCACTTTGGCGGCGATACGATTGGCTCTTCGTGGATTCAAATTGTTGACCTTCTAGTCGTGTGACGTCCTCTCGCGCTGATTATGATTATAATGGAGGCATTAAGCTGCCTCTTTTAGACAGCAGCTAAAATAATTACAGCTGTGGAATAGGCTGGCATTTTTTTTTCCAACCCGCTATTTCATCGTTGCTTAGCAATCGGCGCATACAAAGCAGAGCAACACAAAGCCCAGCAGAGAAGAAGGTGAAGCTTTTTAAAAGCAACCTCTCTCATTCAGCAGCACAGCTGAATTATTACTTTTTGACTGAAACCCTCTAATGAGTGTTTCTTCAGACAGCCCCCTGAAGGTTTTGTGGAATTGAGTACTCGCCTGGGACAATGTGCACGCTGTGAAAATATGGGGGAGCCTTTGTAAGAAAGTTTTCCTGTGGCAAAATCTTCAGTCCCCCCACAGCTGTTTTTGGACCTCTGCGGCTGTTCTAATGTTTGGGTTCCTTCGGGGAGGGGAGGCGGAGAGCTGATGGCTAACGCCCCGAGCCTCTACATTTAGGAGGGGTAATCGATTCAGAGCGGGGTGAAGTGAGGATGTGTGTGTGTGTCTGCTCATGCATTTCTTTGCAGTGAGGAGCAGTTTGAATTTCAGACCTCAGGAGTTTCACACCTGAATTATTTTGTTTTGCTTCATTTATTCAGCCAGTCACTGAGTTTGTGTTGGTGGATTTATGTTCAGGGACGGTCGGGTTGAGTCACGTTTCTGTCCCACCAGCATGATTTTATTTGACTCTGGAGCTGCAGTTGCTGTTCCTGAGGATTTCAATATGATGCAGACATTTGACGACTAATAATCAAAAGTAAAATTTTGATGAACATCGTTGTGGTTGATCAGATTTGTAAGACTCTGACCATATTTAGGCAGCAACAACCCGACAACTCACAGATATTCTAAGCTTGTATCACAGCAGAACTGCTAACGGACCCTGGGATCCATCACCATGATCTCATATCTTCAAAATATAGGCAGCAAAACTACCTTTAGTTCATAGAAAGATCGTGCATTTAATATCTTTAACTGAAGGTGAGTGGACTCTGTGGACTCAGAACCGTCAGGTACGGCTGCTGGAGTTTCACCTGTCCACACTTTATACTGAGACCAAACAAACCAACAGGTCAAACTGGAGCTGGAGGAGAACTTTAAGACAATTCAACACCTGTTGCATCTCTGCTTCATCTTTGACCTACATGATAATCTGCGCTGAGTTTTCCCGTGAGACGAGAGATTACAGACAGATTACCGGATTACTGACTTCAGGTGTGCACACGTTGACTTCTGCCTGCTTGTCTGTGTGATCTTCTTACTGCTGAAGTTACCTGAAGTTACAATGATGATGCTGTGTTTCCACATCTCAGAAAATATGTATTGTTATCGTAAGCGATTAACCAAAATCAGGACAGCGAGGCCCAAAATGCCATAAACCTGAATAATGCTATGAAATGAGAGGTTATGTCAGGTGAGAAAGGAGCGAGGGAATACTGACTCACTGTCAGGTTGTTTACGTGTCTCATCAGTGGCGTGTGCATCCGTCTGCCGTCCTGGTGTTTGATTTTATTCGTATATATACTCACCGAGCGCAAACACCCAAAATTTCAATCTGAGCCTTTGCGCCCCTGTAAATGGGCCACATTTGCATCTTTATAATATTCCCTTTTAGCTGCCTCAGCACAGGGAGCTCTGCGGCGGGATGTGATGTATTTGTGCTCTGTTTACCGCTCGCTGTTGGATTAATTCTTAAACAGCTTCCGGAAACATCCTCGCAGCTCCCCAATTCATCCCCACTGGCCATTCTTTCATATCGTCTTTGCCCTGTCGCTCCATCTTTCTTCCCTCACTTCGGTGTCTTTCTTCTGCTTTATTCTCAGCGTCTGTCTGTCACTCCTCCTGCCTCCCGCTCTCAGCCGACTTCCTCTCTGCCAGAAAGACATGTCGCGTAGCTGAAGCGCTTATCCAGAGTGACTTAGCGCGGCGGTATAATCAGTCTGCAGTCACAGATTCAGGTTTCTTTGATCCGAGTCTGAGTGGAAAAGTTTAATGTGATGCATTTTTTAGGATTTGCTCCGTGTCACTCAGAAACAGCTTGTTAGTGGCTAATTTTCCTCATCTGGCACAAATTCCTATAAATTGACCCTCTGTGGTGTTCACACCACCAGCTGACAGGACGAGAAGGATTAGCTATTGACTCAAATCTGACCATTAGTCCAGATTTAACTTGGTGCAGCTCGGCTTTACATGAATGAGTAACTGTTGACTATCAGACGACAGCAGCCATTTGTTGATAACCCATAATCCCTTGCTGTATTTGTTGGATTTGTTTCATCTGGTTTGATTTTGGATGAAGAATCACAACAAAGTTTGAGTCTTAGCAAACAAGAAGCTTCGTGCGTCAGAGGTCAGTTTATGTTGCCTTGTATTTTGTAGCTAAAGTTATCTTTAAAAGTGTCAGAGGAACAAGCTTTCAACAAATTATTCTCCTGTCCTGTCCTCCATACACAGAAAATAACTTAATTAGTGCTGTTTCCTGAGAGCAAATGAAATATTCAGCTCTGATTTGATCTCCACCAACCCCTGATAAACATCTCCAGATCTTGAGACTGAACTAAAGCTGTCAAATGGAGGAATGTAAATCCAAACCGTTGAGCTGAAAGACTCACAGGATAGAGCAGGAACAGAAGAGTGTGCGTGAGACTTTCCCACTAACGTACACAACATATCTACATTTGATCTGAGGCATTTACCAGTAGAGAAGCTGAAACAATTCACACGTGGTTAAAAACCTTGCGGGGGAAAAAAGCACCTGCTGGTATCTCATCAGGTCATGCTGCCGTGGCCGCCTGCCGGTAAAGATCTCTCATTCAAAATAAAACAGAAGATGAGTGCTGAGTGCAGATCTGGACCTTCTGGACCGATTAACACTTCAGATGTTTACCGACGGGAGGAAAGTTCAGAGATTACTTTTGAACTTCAGCGTGAGGTCACTTTTTTAATCCGAAGAGTCAGAGGAGGAAATGTTACATCCATTTGTATTTATTCATAGTTTATGAATAAAAAAAATATTTTATTTGTCAGGATTGTCCCTGTTTCCATGCTGGTCCATTATTATTATCATTTCAGACCATGGTTACTTGCCGTTGCTGGCTTCTGCTTTTTTGCTATGAAAACAATTGTGTTTGATACAACTACAACTCTTACAAAAGTTCCAACTCCAACTACTCATCATGACATGTTGCGATGTGATTTGGCAAAAATAACATTTTTTTTTATGTTGTTGTTTTTGTAATATCAAACGTCACACAGACTGGAGTGTGGCTACAACTTCTGCTGATGTATTTTTACAAGCAGAGAAATGACATGTCAAAGTCACAGTGTGGAGCTTTGCTCTCCTTCACATCTCTCCTCCTCACATTTTCACTTTCTTCCCTCGAGACAGCGATCCATCCCCATTAGGGAGTCATCTCGTTCCCACTGCTGCGTCCCAATGTGTGCAAAGGATTAAGGACTGTAGCAGCAGTGCAGGATATGAATACTGAGCAGATTTCCATCACTTTGACTTCTCCAGCACTTCGATTTAGATGTTGTAGAAGTGACACATTTATTGTACGCCTGCTGTAATATCACGACCATCTCTGAGACAATTTGTTTTGTAAAACTGAATTATTCTTCACCTCCTTTTTTTTGGCAATTGCAGCATCACAGATACAAAAAAAAGTCATCTGGCGAGTTTGAGCCAACTCTAAAACAAAAGCGCAAAAGCATAAAAAAGAGTTTAAAGGATCAACAGGGACACGTGCAGAGTTAATGCAGTAATGGACAGTGAAAGAGAGGCTCGAGAGTTGTTTGAGCCGGCAGACTAAATGCCATTTGTTTTATATTTTCAACCTCCAAAGTGAGACACTGACAACAGAGCAGCAGAAAGCTTCAAGCACACAAACTGCCCAAAATGCTCAATTCAGAGATAAAATCAGCTGCCTGAGTAAAAGCACCATGACAGTTAGGGTGGAGTGAGACAGAGAAACAAGTGAGAGGAGGCGTCAGGAGGCTCGACACATGTCTGACAGGGAGCTGTGACCTCGAGTACATTAAAACCCTGGAAATGCATCTGGAGGGTAACTGGAGGGTGAGACGCTGTTCAGTGATGACAACGAACGGAAAACAAAGCCGGATGCTGGACACAACGGACATTATACATTAACTTAATTAGAGTTATAGTGGATGAAGGACAGCAGGCACATGAAGGCTTTCTTCTCCTGTGAGAAGGCTTTTTACTGCTCCTCTGTAAAAGTTGTCGAGAACTTAGCACAACAGTTTCTTCTTCCTGACGGGTTCTCGGTGATGTTTCACTCCCAGGAACCTGAAACTGCACGACTGAATCCAGAGTTAGAGATTATTTTTGGCGAGAGAGAGATTGAAGGGGTACGACCTGCAACAAAGGTCGCCAGCTGGAAAGAAACAGCGGTTGCAGCCACTGCGCGGCCATGCGACATGCCCTGCAACCATTCAGCTGCCGAAGTGCTCCTGCATCCACTTCTCTTCATGCTTCCATTGTGCACCCTGTACACGAGTCTGGCTGAATACTGTGCGTGCAGCTGGATGACAGGTAACTTGAGTGTTACCCGGCTAAATGAAATAAAGGTAGAAATCTATCAACACTGCCGGCTGCGTGGAGGCACGAGTCAGTGGACCGAAGAGGGATTACAAGATAAGGTTGAAAGCTGCTCTGAGAAGAGTCCAACTTCCACTTAGAGGAAAACTGAAGGACAGAAGATTGTGTATGCAGAGTGTCAGTGCCCTCCAGCAGACTACCTGCAGACACAACAAAGTGAAATTACACCGTGTGTTGGCAGAGGAGTTGTTTGAGCAGCTGAGTGGATCAAAGGTGTTCACTCGCAAAGCGTCTGGTCAGGTTTTTTGGCAGACATTATCTGTTCCTGAAATCTGAGCAGTCGCCACTTTTCTGACCTCATTTTGGCAGGCGCTGCTTTTATGTTCTCCCTTTTGGAAAATCATCAAGACCTGAACTCTTTCAAAGGCAGATGTCATGTTTCTCAAAGGAGCTCGAAGGTGTAAGTGTGTCATGTAGAGAGGAGGGGCTGACTAACGACATGATCACAGACGCAGACGAGCGCTGACAAGACTTCATTAGGCCGGGATGAAAGAGGAATCTTGAATCAGAGGGTTTAAAGTTTTTACTGATTCATGAGCAGATTTTGGCTTCTGCTCGATTACGAGCAAGCGGATGAATACAGGTGAAAAAAAAAATGCATCGAATTTGGAAAGCAAAATGTTTCCATCATCGTCTGAGTCTTACTGCTGCTGCTGCTGCTGCTGCTGCTGCTGCTGCTGCTGCTGCTGCTGGTGGTGATGGTGGTGATGGTGATGGTGATGGTGGTGATGGTGATGGTGGTGGTGAGGAAGGAAGTGGGCGGATGAGTGTATTAATATCTGGAGCTGGAGGGAGGAAACATCCAGTGGAAACAGCAGAGAAAAGATCCAAAACGGGTCAAAGACAGGATTCATCACGTACAGAACAATGTGTGCTCAGATTCAGGCTATGCTACTTCATACTAATTCAACACATTTCAAAAGTGGCTTATTGTGCGATTTGATCCAGTACATTAATCTGACAGTTTGTACAAGTTACTGTACAGATTATGAACAAAGCAGTTAATAAAACATGACGCTGTGCTACAGATGAAATTATTGTGTTATCTCGTAGTCCATGTAACATTTCTGGAGCTTCACAGCAAAACTGTTGTGTGATTCTCCTCAACAACTGAACTGAGACTTGATTTAAAATGCCAATTAAACAACTGAAAAACATAAAATGGCTCCATACAGCTCCAGTCCGAGTCTCCGGAAGCCCGAAACTGATTTGAAAAGTGCTGTTTGTAACCGTCTGAAGCGTTTAAACTTAACTTTAAGCACTGACTTAAAAATGCTGGCTGACGACCTTTCTGATGTTCATGTTTGAGATTTTGGGATCTCGGGGCCTCCAGAGACTCTGAGATTATGCTGATGAGCTGCATGGAGCATTTTGAGCAGAATGCTGCAGCTCTGTCTTACTGTGAAGCTCCAGAAATGTTTTGTGGACTATGACACTTCACCTGACTGCCCATCAGAAAGTAGGTGAATAATAATATTGACTGAAATCACATTTTTTGGGTGAACTGTTTCTTTAATATATCCGTAATGATGTTCTCTGAAAGGAGCCATTCTGTCTGAACTTGTACTTTAATACCTCAGGTACATTTAGCTGAATTGTTTTGGTGAAAGGTTTTATTTGCAGCAGTATTCTTGCAGAGCATGATTGCTACTTTTAATTTCAGAAGTCGTGAACACTTCCTCCACCACTCGGTGCAGCTCAGCATGAGACGGAGACAAAAGACAAAAGATAACTGAGAGTTAATTCTTCCTGTTAAAATTCTGCTCCACGAAATCCAGTCACCTAAAAACCAGAGAAAACATGTGCCACCTTCTCAAACTGTCAGATATTAAAGCAAAGATTCTCCCACACAGCACCTGCACCTCTGCAGAAATTCACTAAATGAAGCAAAACAAGAAAAAATCCATTCAGTCTGACGGCACGAATCGCTCTGTGTCACGAAGTCAAACACACTCTGATCATGTCGCCGACGTCGACATGAGCTCACAAAAGCTGCTCCACATGTGTGGGCTGAAACAGCTGATGAACCAGAGGCGTCGCTCGCTTTCCTTACAACAGAGCAATAACATAATTTCCATGTTTAATTATCTTTATTGGCATTATGTGAAATACATTAGTTGACTCATTAATTAACACGTTTAATTATTTAAATCCTCTGAGAAATAATGCATGAAGACAGAACCCTCGTTTACGATGTTGCCGAGGCGCAGACAGAAAATTAAAGCACATGCAGCTTAAATCCATAAAACAGAAGCGAGGAGGAGACGATGAAGGAAGAATATGTTGGTAATGCAGTATATGATTAACACTATTGGAAAGAAAAGATACACATATGTTGACCACACCAAATAGGAAGCTGGATGTTTGTAAGACTAAAATCATTTGTGTTTCTGAATAAAAAACAGAGTCCAGCAGTGTTGCTGTGCAGCACGATGTTCTGAACAGTGTCGGCCCCATTTTTTATCAATAACAGTGGTAAAAAACATTGAAACGACCTCTCGGTACAACACAATACAACTCAACAGCACAAAAAACAACTTTAGGGACGACCATAAAGATGAGTCATCGCCGCTCTAAACATTACAGCCCACATAAATGTAGGATTCATTGCTGAGCGGTGCTGTTGGACTCCAGTAGATTTACCTTGGTGAGTGTCAGAGAACCTCCTGTTTGTGATCACTGACAGTGTGTCAGTGTGTCAGTGTGTGTGTGTGTGTGTGTGTGTGTGCGTGTGTGTGTGTGTGTGTGTGTGTGTGTGTGTGTGTGTGTGTGTGTGTGTGTGTGTGTGTGTGTGTGTCATGGCTGCTGTCCATGGTGCTGATGAAGCCTGGGCCTGTCAGGGATGCGGGAGCTGTCCGTGGTACTCTCCGTCCTGCTCTGAAAGAATTTGTTTCTCTAAATATGCACGTTATCTCACGTTAAACCTGGGCAGAAAATCCAGCTGTTCATGGAGCCCGTTTTCTGGCACCGTGCTCGTGTTTTGGTTTATTTTTCATCTTGGTTTTGCTCTGCGCTGATTTAAGCTTCTTGTAGTTGCTGATTAGAATTTACTGGCTGGACAGAAAGACACTGATGCGTACAAGTTGATGAGAACAGAATTGTTGTACTCAATGACCAGGATTTTGGGACTGGTAGGTGAAAGCAAAAGAGCAGCAGTCTGCAGTATTTTGGTAGAAAAGGGGATGTATAGAAAGTTTTCTATATTATAAGTCATCGTATGAAGATTACAAACTGCAGGTCTTCAGTGGGATCCACACAAACACACAAATAACTTTCCTTCCTCATCTGTGCTTCCATCTAATCAGCACCGATCCCTGTCGATAGCAGGTTTTCCAGTCCAAGATAATGTTGTTGTGATATGAATTCTAGCAGTTATTTCCTGTTGTGTTTTGCACTTTGGGGCCACCGTAGCTTCATCTTGAGAATCCTTCTTTACTGCAGATAAGAGGCCAAAAGGCAGAAACGTGTGCGAGACAGCTGGTTTCTACTTAGAAGACACGTTTTAAGCCCCTCCTGACTTCACTAAAGACGGGAAGCATTAGACGAGCTGCTCGCCAAGATCCGGCTCCTTCATCTCAAACTCCTCAGATTGTGATTACGAGGTAGTCCGTGTGTCAGTTACAGTTTTAACTCAGCACATGCACTCTCCTGAGCACCGCAGTCATGCCATCGCAGCTTAAACCACATCACACCTACCGCGGTGCCGCTCTCCATGGGAGGTTTGCCTGTGAAGTGTTAATGACTCAGGTTTGTCTGAGCAGGAATGCAGCAGAGCTGAAAGACAGACACATGTCAGCTCAGACATCAACTCAGAGGCAGAAGCGACATGTCTGTGAAACAGTCAGTGCACAGCTCCAGGCCTCGTTCTCTATCTCAGAGGACAGAAACGTGCTGGTGCAGCTCGGTGGTTAGACATTTAACACACACCATCGCTGTCGTTGTCACTGTAGCACTGAAACCATGTTTGTCACTTATGGGATGCTGGAGCTCTTCAGTAGAGACGAGACCCCGCAGTGCTTTTCTGCTCAGGTTAATTCTTGCTAGAACGACACTTTCCTCAAGAGTTTACTGTTCGTGTGCAGCGACAAGAAGAACGTTATAATCTGAGCCACCACAAAAGTTTTCAAAGCACTGCAGGTAAAGTCGGACTGAAGGATGGAAGAGGGAATTTCCCAAACACATCAGAGATCACGCAGGTTTACCACGGACGTGAAACTAACCCAGGTGTGTTACTCACAACAAAACTGTCATTAAACTGGAGAGAGTAATATGTAATATACTGTGGATGTGAGTTAAGAGCTGCTGTAGAAAACTGTGTTTCTTGCTTCCATCAGTTTGGGATTCATTTCTACCTCTTATCTCTGTGTTTCCTGCTGCTCACCAAAATCAATTTTATCACCTTTGCCAGGGGTGTTATAGGTTCACCTGTGTGTGTGTGTGTGTGTGTGTGTGTGTGTGTGTGTGTGTGTGTGTTTGTTGGTTTGTCAGCAGGATTACTGGACAGATTTCCACAAAACCTGGATGAACATTTGGTGCCGGGGTGAGGGACGGCTCTCTTCTCTTTCATTTGACACAACCCGTCTCTGCTTTGTTGGTTTTACAAAAAGAACGTCAAGTGTTGTTTTTTGTTCTCTCTCCGTCTCCGTCTGACAAACACACTCACACAGAGCGCTTTCATCGAGAGCAGAACTAATACGGGCTTATCAAAGTAGGATGCAGACGGTTGAATTATTCACGGAGAGCGAGGTGCAGCTTGCAACAGGCTCAGTAATTACATCTCACTCGCCAAGATGAGCTGATTCAGCAAACAAGTTAAGCGCAGAGACAGATCTGGTAAGGAGTGTGACATCCGAAGTCTCAGACCACGTCCATCTCTAGATATTCTGGGAAGTTTGGCCCAGCGTGACGGTGTACGTGGGGTTTAGTCAGACACTCTTTGTTACACTTTCAGTAGTGTAGCCGAGCAGCCACTTCAGCCAGGATGAAATGGCGGTGGTTAACATTTCTGCAACCACGGACACATTCACCTGTGTGTCATCGACTACATAACCATATTGACATTTTTTCAAAATGTGTCATATGACATTCACTCCACATGTTTATGACCTGATTTTCACATCAGGAGGTGGAGCTTCACGCGGTGGCTGCAGTTCTACAACTTTAATATTCGTACTTGTCACAGCGCAGAGACAAACTCCATCTGTGTCTGTGGTAAATAAAACCTCGACCCTTCGACGTGTCCAGCCATGTTAATGATACAAACCCTGTGGCCGAGAAACAACAAGGATGAGTGTGGACAGTCGGGACAGCTTCACATGAGGTCAAGACTCTCAGAAACAGTGACCTTGTAACATCTGGTCACATCTGGTATATTCTCTTACATGTTAGTCATGCAGAGTGAAACCATCTGTTCATACAGGTCATCAGAAAAAACTCTTAACATAGCAGAAACAGGATTATCTGTGTTCGTCTTTTTCTTCATGACTCGGTTCGTTCTGTTTTCACCATTATTTGTTTTGTTGTCATTCAGTTTTCATGGTTACCATTTCCACCCTGATGTGGTTTTTTTATTTTCTTTCTTTCCTCTCTGAACGGTGACTCTGTTAATGATCTGCCAGACGAGATCAGATCAGCAGAGGAAATTTCACTGCCTGAAATTCTTGCAGGATATGAGGGAAATAACGAGGGAAAACGCCAATTAATACATCAATAATTATACATCAGAAGAGCGAGTGGGCCCTTCCCAGGACTTTGTTCCCAGAAAGACTTCTAATTGAATAATGAGATAATTACAGGCAGGAAAGGCACTGGACAGACAGCAGCAGTGAGCATTCATTTCACGCTGACAGCTCTAACAAAGTTATTATTCTCACTCTAAAATAATTTACACGGATAAATTGAAAAATAAATCATGAAGCTCGTTCAGCCGAGGATAACAAGAGCGTCAGCTAAAAGAAAACTGCACTTCTGCAACGTTAATTTGATAAATTCCAATAAACTCCGGAGCGTTCAGGAAGGAATCACTTTACAAGTGGATTTACATATAAATCTGAGTTTCATTTTCTCAGGAGGAGGCTTGTCTTCAGTCTCGGGACAAACGTCCTGTTGATGTTGAGTAACAGTTTACCACACCGGAAATTGCTCCTCACTTTGGTCTTCATTCAGTAACAGTCCGTGTGTGTGTGTGTGTGTGTGTGTGTGTGTTTTCAGAGTGAGTACATCTCCGTCACAGCACTGCTGAGAGTGTCGGTGTATGAATCTGGTCTTCTGCAGACACTCTGCCTCCCCTCTGCACACAGAGCTGCTGTCCTCAGTCTTAATTAATAACCAGACGGTGCACTTCTGCTTTGAAGTTACCTTTTTTTAATGCCTGACTTAGAATAATATGTAAATATTACAGGAGTTGACTGAACTGAACTTTCAGTTTCTGTTCTTTTAGTGAGCAGTTCACTCCTGCTAGTTCAAATCACGCTGTAACTGAGGGATGCAGATCCAGATTAGATTTAATTCACATTTAATATTCGCTGTTGCTGGGAATTCGTTTTGTTTGTTGACAGACAAACAATACTTACTTCAACATCTTATTGTTGTTTAGCTGAAGGAAGTTATTTTGAAATGGTCCAAGAGAAGTTGTGGAGAATCCCTGGATCCGAGAGCTTTCACTCCCTGATAATGTTTCAAAGAAGAAACCTGTAGGAATAGAAGTGGCTCGAGGATGGATCCCTGAGGGACTCCTGGGGTGACGAGGCGGAAAACAGGCCTTTATCAATCAAATATCAATCTGTGTTCATGAAATGGATCGAGGATGCCATTGGTATTCAGAAATGACTGACTGTATGTAGGGGTTTGACAGCACGTGATAAAGTCCTCTATGAACACACAATTTGATGCCAAAACAAGACAATTTATTACATTTAAGTGTCTGTATTTGTGCTTTGTGTGTCTTTGTAGTTGGACGAGGGTGAAGCTCAGTTTGAAAACATGATTTCACATAGTTTTGTGTCCCAATGGATGGTATGATTTTTAATACGATGAAACCATTCCAAAACAGTCCTGACATTTAAGAATAAATGTAGCTGTCTTTGGTTGTGACTCTAAAATGCTGCAGAAGGAGTACTTCGACTTTGAAACGTGGTTTTCAGGAGCTCTGAAAAAGGGATGCTGTGCCTCAGAATGACTGAGGATCAGTTTTATTGAAGATACTGCAGCTAAATACACACAATTCACGCTGCTCCCACTGGGTCATCTGGTTCAGGGGCAGAAGTTTCCTTGTAAGTTATATTGGAAACCTGCTGTGTTGCCCTGTGAGTGGGAAGAACAAACCAAAGCAAACAAGAAGTCAAACCAAGAAAAACAGGACGACCAGCTGAGGGTTTCTGCTGTGGGAGGAACAGACGACCACCGACTCAGTGCCAGTCAGGAGACCGGGGGGGTCAGAACACATGGTCCTGATACCGAGATTCAATGAAAACCTTCCAAAATAACAGAAACAGTGCCGAGTGGAGGGGGTGGACATTCAGAAACACGTCGGCTGACATACTGAACTGCAGCCTGCATTCACCTCTCACATAAATCAGATCCAGAAACTCTGCAGACAGTTTCAGCGACAGATTGGACAACATGGTGAAATAGATAATGGAATATAAACTTAACTTCAATTGCAGCTTTACCAAGATCACACAGGTCACACCTTCTGTTCTCCTCTGGAGCTGAATGGATATGGAATGAAAAGGATTTCAGGGCAGTAATACCTCCCTTCTTCCTACAACTCCTCCTCAGGGACGAGGCAGAGGAAGCTTGCATTTCGATGTCAGTGCTGTGAAAGGCTATCTGATCATTTTTTAGAGAGTTGATGTCACTAAGCCAGACGCAATTTTTAAAAGGTCAACATTTTTACAATATCCTGCCGTGCACTGGAAGCTCCTTTAAAAACCCTCCTCTGTATGTCACAGAGCTGCGTCTGCTTTTTATCAGACGGAGGCAGGAACACCTTGTGCAGGAGAGAGTAAAAGTAAGGATATAATGTTAAAATATTACTTTGACAAAAGTTAAAGCCACCCGTACAAGAACCACTTGGGCAAAAGTCTGAAAGTATCTGATATTTGAACTTGATTAAATAATTTATTCTATCAATAAATGTACATTTCTTGCTGCAACTTATCATCCTGATTGTACAAGGTGAAGCCTGTAGGAAGTACAACACCATCTGCATATATATTGGTTTCCTATAAGCCTAAGAATATATTTCTAAAACCAACAAAGGTCAGATTACGGCATAAAGGAAGCCATTTCACACCCACAGCAGGGCGAGGCATTGCTGTCCCCGGTTGCTTTCCCCAGGCGACGGTGGGGAAAAAAATTGAATAACTCTGGAAACTCTGCTTTGAAAAAGAGAAAGAACCCTGCTGAGGGAGGACAAAATGCTAATTTTCACTTTAAGAATTCAAAGTACAACAAAAAGCAAGTTGAGTTTATATTTGCAGGCATGTATGTATATGGGATTATTTACATGTGCAGCTAGAACTCTAATGCAGCAAGTAATCTGCACGTCTATCCGTGGAGTCTTGATTCAAATAAGGAAAATATCCCTCCAGATATCTTCTGCTCAACCCAAGTATCAGAACACAGAACCACAAGACCTCCACTCAGCCAGGGAGTCCAGAAAAGAGGAGTCAGTCCAGGAGATTTGTTTAATTACGATGACCCAGGTTGAGAAACACCTCACAATCCTTCTTCCTTTGACATTTTCTCTACTCTAAGGTATTACACCACATGTATTATCATCCATCCTGCTCCTGGCCCTGAACTATGCCCGAGCCTCCATTTCCTATCCAGCGAAACACAACAGCAGCTGAAGCGAAGGTGTGTCAATCAGTGTAGCGTTCAGTTGGAATGAAACCCGGCACACTCGTCTCTGACCTGCACCGCGCCAAGAAAACACAGCTGGGATCACGACGGACGGCGCGGCCACATCTCCTCTCTGCAGGAAACGAGAGCTCGGGTCTGTCGACTTCTCCTGGCGAGCGGCACTGTTGCGCTCGCTCACTTGTGAACAAGGTGACAGGTGAATCATCGGTCACACAGCACACACACATAAACAAACCCATTAAACTGTCACGTGCCAAAGTCAAATTGCACCTGGACGCACTTCCTCCTCTCTGCGGTACATTAGTCGCCTCGACTCCCCTTGAAGTTTGTTGTCACTTGAGCTCATAGTTGTAAATGATTAAAATTTGAATTACATTTGACAAGTAAACGCTAATAACTTTGGCAACCACAGCATTTGAATTTTAATTGCATCTCCTCTTCAGACCCTCCATGCGACACCAGGCGATGTCACATGGAGTTTTAGTCAGACAGACATTTCTCTGGAGGCAGAGATAAATCACCTGTGTTAGCCTGCTGAGGCTCAGCCACACCTGGCCGACCTGAGTGGCATGAAGTTCAATCAAACTGTAAATGTCAGTGACATTTTTCTCCATTCAGAAACAAACTTGGTGACCTGTAAAGGATTTGTATTTTGAATTTCCTGGTAACAAACAGTTTTCCTTTGCATAATAAACAAATGGAAGATGACTCAGTATATGTGAAAATCATAAATTACAGATATGTGAACCCATGGACTTATTTTCATCCCCTTTAATTCAATCAAGCATGATCCAATTCTGAAGTGGATGGACACCACCCATAACTGCTTAACTATAATTTAAACTCACCAGAATGTGCTCACTCAGAGATAACAGCCTAAATATGCCTGATTTTATTATACCCTCAGAAAAGAACATCCAAGTGAGAAAAATATCCTGGATCTGTTCCTTTCTTCAGATCTGCACTGAAAGTCTCAAGGAAAATCCATTTGGTAGTTTTTGTGTAATGCTCCTTCATGTGGCATCTCAAAAACATCTCTGAAACAGACGTGGAGAACAAAACACACCTGGTTTTTGACATTCTCCTCAGTTGATCAGGACTGAACAACCTTTACTGGATTTGTTTTAACGAGGACGTTGTTCCATATTTCACGCTGGATGTCAGACATTTGTAGAAAGACGGCGAAGGTGAGTTTTCATGAGGAGGTGGAAGGATACACAGGGAGCTGTTTTCACCGGACAAAAGACAAACACTTAAACGCCTCCTTCAGAAATGTGGCTCATGAATTGACGCAGGCTTCAGTTTAAATTTCACTTTAAATTTAACAAAGAAGGAACAAAGAGGTCATGTTGTAGAAAAGGTCGGACTGTCTGAGATCTACATCTGTTTCAGGCAGGAAACCAAAAACTTTTAGGCTTATGAAGACAAAAAAACCTGGGGGAAGATGAGCTGCAGCTGATTTGTTTTTAAATCAGTTGAATATAATCAACCATCAGCATTTAAGTTCCTTCAGTGTTTCTTTGGCGCCCCTTGTTCACACTGATTACACCATCTGTTGACTTGCACAGACAGTTCCAACACAATTTTTTTTCCCTGTACAGAGTTTTTGCTGGCCACCTGTCGTGTGACTCAGACCGTCCGTGATTGCACTTGATGCACTGAGACACATTTTGTCCTCAACTTTTTCTCCCCTTCAGCCCAACATAAAACACAATGGTTTATCGGTAAGTTAATTAATCTTTGTCAAACACTCAGCCGTCCGTGTCTTTCCTGCCATGTTCATACCCTAAACATGGTGATGTGGAATGCTTCATTATCCCCAGAAACAATATCCATGTAGCGACGGCTGCCTCGGTGAGTATGTTGCCAACCAGTCAGTGAGCTGCTGTTGTCATTTAGTGTAATCACACATACCAGAGCTGGTGCGTATCACAAGATCAGCACAAATCAGCCCCCGACTAAAGAGTTTCCTTCCTTTCAGCTTGCAGTGTTTGAGCCATAAGTCATCTAGTCGTAGCTTCTTTATGAAATAAAGTGTTTAAATCTATTCTTTTGGGGGGGTTCGGACAAAATAAGCTGCATCTTAAAGTGAATGCTAACAGCAGGAGTGATGATGTGATAATACTCCTCTGCCGTGCTCTTCCTCCCTGACGAACACCCTCCGGTTAGCTCCACAGCTAACTGAGCTAACTTGCGGTTTACACATGGCAGCATTTAGCGACATGCTGTGACAAGAGAATAAGACCTGCAGACAAGCCTGGTGTTAACAAACAAGCTCCTGACTGATGGTCTTCTAACCAACAGATGGTTTCTTCATCTATCACGTGTCAGAGATATTTAGGTTTGACAGTGAGATAGATGCAGGGTTCCATTTCAAAGTGAGTAATTTATACATTTTCTCAGTAACCCTGCTAAAAGTGAACAGCCAGGCCATGCTAATAATGTTTCCTTGAACACAACGTACTCTGTTTAAGAATGAGGACAGTCTGATCTCCGGTTCCTCAGAGACATTGATAGATTAGTTTTTTTTCTGGGCTTCGTTTCTTCCTGGTTTTGACCTCCAACTCAGTTCACCTCTGAGCCTCACCGTGTGCCTGCTGATTGTCACTATGAGCTCATGGAGTTCTTTTCTTTTCCTAGTCTTATCTGTTTTGTCAGTCTGAGTCCAAATCCCGCTCATTCATGTTACACTTACTTAATGCCTAAAAAGGCGTGAAAGTCAGTTTAAATCTCATTGTGCGGACACCAACCAAAACATCCTGTAATTACTGGAGGTTTTGCAATTCGACCTTGTTCCATTTATTATTTAGTTTGAGAGAAAAGGTGGCATGAATCTGTGATGGCTCTATCTGTATTAAGTGCTTCCCTGCACGACTGATGCTTATTAAAAGAATTTGGAGCCTCACCCAGTGTTTATCTCCTGTATTGATTGAGCTCTCGGCTATTCTTTTTCCTTGAATCTGTCTCTCCATTTATCTGTTCAGTCTATAAAGTGTAAAAAAGCTGTGAACATTTTTCATATCCATGTTCCAAAAGCCTCAGGTGATGTTAACAATGTGATTATTGGGTCTGACTAACTTTCCGAAGCCGAGAGGACGCGGTAAAAACACCGAGTGAGACTTAGTGATTTACTGCCAGCGTGACACTCACAGAAAGAGCAGAGAGGAAAAACGTGTGATGAATCAACAGACGTTTCTCTGTCTCCTCCTCTTCCACCAGGATCGAATTAACACCATTTCTCTTCATTAGCTCGTCTTCTTTTTCCTTGCGACCACTGATCATCTCATTAGGGCCTACTGCATCCTCTTCTCGTGCCATCAATCTCACTATCCAGACCCCGCCTCCTCTCCTCGTCCTCGTCCTCGTCCTCATACCCTTCTTCTCAGCTGGACTCCGAGCGTAAATCCCCGTACGTCCCATTGAGCTTCCTGTCATCCCAAAATAATCCCGGCAACAGGCGAGGAAAGGCCAGAGTGGAGAGGACTGGATGGATTTCTCTCTCCGGCTGAATAACGAGGGAGGGAATGAAAGAGTGAAGTGGCAGTGGGGAAAAGAAGAGCCGAATAATGAGCAGGAGCGAGTGCGAGAGAGAGAAAAAAAATGGAGAGCAGATGGATAATTAACACACTACACCAAAGTCATACTTTTACAATTTCCCCACTTTACCTCATTGAGCTCGTTTTCACAGGGGCAGTTCAGCTCATCAGTATTTCTGTGACTCTGCCAGTTTCTCTCAGCTGGGTAGTTTTGGCTCTACAGTCCCACAGCTCCATGTTAATCCTGCAGAAATCAGCCGGAATCATCAAGTGTGGCTGCAGCGGAGAACAGAGGCTCATCTGCATAAACCCAGTAACAAGGGATTCACCGCTTCTGCTCAAATTAAGTTTTATGGAGGTTTGAGTTTGTCAAGAAATTACCATCATATCAGTATAACATTTGAAGAATTCACAATTGTTTTTTTTTAAACTTTTCTCTGTGCTAGTTTTTAGTTTGGATGATTTGCTGTTTCATATTGAAAGTTTGTCGTCCTGTGTCGTGTTTTAATGTTTGTTATCCAGGAAATGTCCTTTGTTTTTGGTTATTGTATTACTGTTCATTCTTTGATGCTTTTATGATTGAAATGATCAATTATTATCAATTAATTATTGTCGTATTTAGACGGAGTATGAGTGAACTTAAGTTGCTAGTAATAGTCTTACAAAAGTCATTTTCTCATAAGCTCACATACAGCCAGACCTCTTTTTGAACCAGAGAAGTCTCCCCCTGCTGGCCATTAGGAAGAATGCAGCTTTAAAACAGACCAGGAAGGTTCGTCCATATTATACAGTCGGCGGCTCAACTCCCTCAATCAAGACTCATAAATCTGAACCATTTTTCTGCTCAAACAACCCGTCAAACTGAACTGTGTTATTTTCGGAAGGTTCTTCTCCTCGCAGAGCTCGGGGAGGTTGTGTTTTAGCGACTTTAGTCTTGCGGCTCGCGCTCATTAACTCTCATCACTCTCGTCATCATCACCAGAATCAACCCCACAGCTCAGTTTACGTCCCAAACTACCAAAGCAATATATAACATTTCTGCAGCTCGCTGGAATTGACTCATTAAATCAGCCGACAGCTTTTCGAGCGGGGACATCTCAGACGATCTTAATAAGTCATCCTGAACATTTATTAGTGACAGTCAGAGAGACGTCACATGATCGAGACTACAGATGTCTACAGATGTTGGATAGGCAGTAAACCATACATACAACCTTCCACACCTACGTTTCTTTTTATCTATTATTTTGCCGTGATATGTATTCAGGTTGTGTTTCGTGCTGGAGCTGGAAGGCGTGTAGGTGTGAGTCCATCAGCGCAGCAGAAGCCAGCATGAAATAGTTGCACTGAGTCAGATGGAAATGCATGGAATAAATTGTCAGCCTGCGCAGCGTCGGGAGCATGAGCACTGACGCTGTGAGGTATGAAACTAATTTCTTCCCTCACACACTCATATGGAGAGTAACATGATTATATTCTGGAGAGAGTAATGGGTCAGGAGTTTACCTTCTGTAAGCAGCAAACATTTTCTTTCATGAGACCGAAAAGTGAGCTCAGACTTATTCAGACAGAACCGGCGTTAGCAAAGGCCTCGAGACATCCGGATTTTACAGCTTGTGACTTTCTGATGTTCACAAATTCATTTTTTCCGCAGCTGTCATTTTTCAGGATGGTTTTGACGGTGGGGGATCACATCTCGAGGGAAAAGAACAGGCTGAGGTGTAATTTGAGTGTATAGACCCAGAGGGATGTTTCTGGACTGTTTATGGATCATCTATGATACCAGAATGACGTGTTATCTCCACTTCAACAACTTTTAGTTCGTGGTGTAAAAAGTTCCGCATCTGTCATTTCTTCTCTTGCAGAAATCCTAAAAATCAAAACTCTGAGGCAGTGTGGCATAATGTGACGAGAGAGAACTAGTCTGCAGCGCCTGTGATTTCATAATTATGTCTCGCAGCCATCACATCAATCACTCACTGCATCCATCAATCACCTCACTGAATCTGAGAATCGCAGTCTGAGGAAGAAATGATCCAGACACACCAACGAATCAGGATCTAGCTAATCTCCTTCCTCTTTCCCTGCGTCTAATCACTGCCCGTTACATTTGATCATAATCAGACAGTCAGTCTCAAGTTATCCTTAAATACAGCAGACAGTCAAATCAGATCTGAACTAAACCTCCTCCAGTCACATCACCTGCACTGGTAGGTGTAGGCATGTAACCTGGGGACTTTGGGTTTTGGGGGTTTTTTTTCGACATCAGACACCCTTCAGCCAACCCTCCAGGGTCAATCAAGCCCTGTCTGGTGATCCAGAAGCACTTGACTCCACAGCTCTGTCTCTGTATAGAGGATCTCTCTGCAGACTCGGTGACACTCCTGATTGCTTTTGTTTTCACACCGCCTGTCATTCCCAGGAGGCCGAGCACTCGGTCGGTCTCTACCTGCCAATCTCTGCTTAAAGGACGGTCCCCGATGGTGAGGTTTTCTGTAGATGTGGAGCCAATGTGGCATTTTATATTCATTGTGGTAATACAGGTGTAGGTATGTGTTCTCAGTATAGTGATAGCACAAAACCCAATCACCAGAATAAATGGTAGCCAGCTATGTTTCTGCAGAACCACAGTTAAGTTAAAACTAGATGTTTCTTTATGATGCAGCTTCACTTTTGTTTTCGGTTTGGGCACAAAAACCACTTGGTCAGGAAAACATCAAACTTTTAGCTTTTCAAATACCTGTTTTGGTTGCCAGGATGAAAAATGGGGATGTTTCAACTTTCCATGAAAAGATGTTGGTTTTGGTCGACACATAAAAATGCTGGAAATGTCTCTTTACCGAGAGAGAGAGAGCGAGAGAGAGAGAGACAGAGAGAGAGAGAGAGAGAGAGAGAGAGAGAGAGAGAGAGAGAGAGAGAGACAGAGACAGAGAGAGAGAGACAGAGAGAGAGAGAGAGAGACAGAGAGAGAGAGAGAGAGAGAGAGAGAGAGAGAGAGAGAGAGAGAGAGAGAGAGAGAGAGACAGAGAGAGAGAGAGAGAGAGACAGAGAGAGAGAGAAAGAGAGAGAGAGAGAGAGACAGAGACAGAGAGAGACAGAGAGAGAGAGAGACAGAGAGAGAGAGACAGAGAGAGACAGAGAGAGAGAGAGACAGAGAGAGAGAGAGAGACAGAGAGAGAGAGAGAGAGAGAGAGAGAGAGAGAGAGAGAGAGAGAGAGAGAGACAGAGAGAGAGAGACAGAGAGAGAGAGAGAGAGAGACAGAGAGACAGAGAGAGAGAGACAGAGAGAGAGAGAGAGACAGAGAGAGAGAGAGACAGAGAGAGAGAGAGAGAGAGAGAGACAGAGAGAGAGAGAGAGAGAGAGAGAGACAGAGAGAGAGAGAGAGAGAGAGAGAGACAGAGAGAGAGAGAGAGAGAGAGAGAGAGAGAGAGACAGAGAGACAGAGAGACAGAGAGAGAGAGAGACAGAGAGAGAGACAGAGAGAGAGAGAGAGAGAGAGAGAGAGAGACAGAGAGACAGAGGAGACAGAAGAGAGTCAGAGAGAGACAGAGACAGAGAGAGAGAGAGAGAGAGAGAGAGAGAGAGAGAGAGACAGAGAGACAGAGACAGAGACAGAGAGAGAGAGAGAGAGAGAGAGAGAGAGAGAGACATTGAGACAGAGAGAGAGAGAGAGAGAAGAGAGAGAGACAGACAGACGGAGAGAGAGACAGAGAGAGAGAGAGAGAGACAGAGAGACAGAGAGAGAGAGACAGAGAGAGAGAGAGAGAGAGAGACAGAGAGAGAGAGAGAGAGAGAGAGAGAGAGAGAGAGAGAGACAGAGAGACAGAGAGAGAGAGACAGAGAGAGAGAGACAGAGAGAGAGAGAGCGAGAGAGAGAGAGAGAGAGAGAGAGAGAGAGAGAGAGAGAGAGAGACAGAGAGACAGAGAGAGAGACAGAGAGAGACAGAGAGAGAGAGAGACAGAGCGAGAGAGAGAGACCGGCTTTTGACAACACAAAAAAGGTTTGGAAATCTCTTCAGGTGTGTTTAAAAGTATCCCCTGGAATATATCCACCTCCACCATCTGGAAGTCAGCTAATAAGCAAATAATGTGGAGGTGAAATGGTACAAATGTCAGATGAATCTGTGGTTTGCAGACTGAACATCCTGACAAACAGGCTCAAAAGTCACCACTGACTCAAAACACCAGCCTGTACAGCCGCTGAGTCTGCGATGTTAAAGCCGTCTGCCGTCAGACTTCCTCTCCACGACTTTCAATCGTAAATTAGATCAAATGTTCCCAGTGAACATAATACTGGTGGCACTGTGTCTCCTCAACCCATTCACCAGAATAAATGTTTGCAATGTACATTTCTGCAGACCGTCCATATGTTGAAACCTTGTATTCCTGTTGCAGTTTATGTGCCTTTGGGTTCATTTTTCAGTTTTATGTTGTGGCAACACTGTGCTTACGGTCTGGTTAGGTTTAGGCACAAATAGCACCTGGTCAGGGAGAGGAAAATATCATGTCGTGGCTTAAAATACCTCGTCATGTCGCTGCAAACACAGCTGGAAAATGTTCCAGCATCTCTTTAAAGATCTCTTTTTAAAACACAGCTGGACATTTAAAAAGACTGTCACTCAAAACTACAGGAAATAGTAAATATGTTGAGGACTATTTCTTTAGCAACAGATGGATCCATAGATGGATCAGAGGGATTTAATGAGTGAAGCAGCAGCTTGTTGTTCTGCAGACGACACAGCAGCACAGAACCAGCATAAAACTTACAAATGAACATTTTATTTCACAATCAATTGTCTTCTGTATTTAGTTACTGTATTGGATTCCACAGTGTGGGGCACAGTAGTTAAAACAACCACACAGTTAGTAAAAAGTCCCATCATGTGACCTCTGTGACATCTCAACACTGGAAGCATCGATGCTTCTGTGGAGCTGCTTCTTGTCTTTCTCTTAATGACTCATCAGAATGCTTTGTGGTTAAATTCTCACTTCATGCCGCACAGCCAGGCTCTAAAACCTAAACCCCTCTCCATTCTGGAAGGTTAAATGGAGAAATTCAAAGTAGTTTCAATCAAATTTGACTCAAAGTCATAAACATAATGGCCGGTGTCTTATATTCGATTCTGCAGAGGAGTGCAGGTCCTGATAGCTTGTGCACGACAGCTCTGTTAATTACCAATCTGCTCTCCCTCCCTCCTCTCCTCTCTGTTGTCTCCGGCAGGGGAGTCACACTGTCACTTCTCTGTTGGGTCAAAATGAAGAGGAGTTTAAATTCTTCTCACCATCAGGCGTATGTTGACTATACAAGTCAGTTTGTTATAAAAAATGCATTTGTATTTCCAGGGAGCGACACAATGTTTTTTAAGTGGAGCTGACAGAGCTCGGACGTGTTTGCGTGTCCTCGCTGGAGAAGAGTTTGAATGCAGTCAGACGGAGTGGCAGCGAGCGAAGCGACGTGCCCTCTGGTGCGCACACACCGGCATTTTCTCCGGTAACTGTTTTGCAAATTAATGACCAGCGTTGTGACGGTTGTGCGTGTGAAAACAAATCCTTCAGATTCAGTCATGTGTTTCCTGACAAGATGAAAATGTGTGTGCTGTGCAGTGAATTCCATTTTGACCTGGGAGCGAATGTGGAAATACACAAAGTCACGAAAAGCGATTCAAGCAATTAGAAAATGTCTCCATCTTCCCAGTCGTCATCACATTACGGCTTGTTTACATCAATACTCATTTCATCTGCAGAACATTGGTGCAATTACAATTAACCTGATGGGCGATCATTACAACCACTGACGAGCACGAACACAGCAGATACAGATTTTACAGGACTGCAGTCAAAAATACGTCCTGTTTAAAAAACTGTGACGCCTTCGTGCTCGTCAAAACAGTTTACTGCTGAAGAAGAATTACACATTTCTTCAGTTGGAATATTGTTTAAAACATGTAGGATGATTGAGTGAATTAAGTGGAAAATGCTTTTAGACGTTGAAATGTGTCATATCTGATCTTTGAGGAGCAGCGCTGGTAACCTCACATCAACTTTCTGCCAGTTCGTCTCATAAAGAGGATGGAAATAATTAAATTATTACATTATGTAATTATATTTCCATAGACAAGCATTTTCTCTTTTATGATTTTAACCTCTTGTTGCCCTTAGATACTTGTTTCTATATATTTCTTGTACACTGGATCCATTATTGTCTCGTTTCTATGTTTATCGTATATTTGACTCAGTTTCTGCAGTGTAGCAGAAGCTCAATGACTTTCATTCCCAGAATGCTCCAAGGTAAATGTATACGCTGTCCAGTTGAGTAAATAGGAGAGATTTGTCATCATGAGTGGTCACAGCGGTCCTCTACATTTGGACTCAAACTGCTGTACGGCTCTTTGAAAATCCATATTTATGAGGCCAGGTGCTCCAAGACATTGTGCCCAGCGGCGGTCTGGTTTGTATGCACACATGGCCCTGTGTGCACAGCTGGAATGATGAGCATCAGTTGCTCCTAAAACACGGAGATAAAGAAACACCAGCACAATAAAACCTTCAGTGGCTGATTAGATATTCATAAATTAAAAGCCTGTGAACAGATCAGATCAGCGTGAGTGGATACCAGAGCTGTGACTTGACTTTGGAGCAAGTCGGCCTCTTTTTCTGTGAGCGTTATTTATCATATTTTATTAGAAGCCTTTCTGAAATTGTTGTAATTTGCGGCTAATCCATTTCAACACCAACAGAGGCAGAAGGACTGTTTTTATTCACTTATTTGCCCTTCGTGTTGAGGGTTATATCATTCTTTTCAGACTTTCTCCACATTTTTCTTGTTTCTCTTTCTCTATACAGTCATCAGCTGATTTAATACGTTAAAACACAATAAAATGCACTGATCTTATTATTTACATGTGCAAAAAAAGAAGCACAGAAATAACAGAACAAGGGCCGCAAAAAAACAAAGATGTTTCATCATTCTGATCTTGTCTCTGTGATTCTGTAATTCAAGCCGACTAATGAGAAAATTGTTGGAAGCAACTTGTGACAACAGCAACAACTGATCACTCTGTTTCCAATTTGCACGCTTGTTTATCACGTTCATCATCCGTCAGTCTTCATCAGGCTTTTGTTGTTGGTTCCACTGCGTCACAGGCGACGTTTTCAATCCCTCACTCTGCCTCTTCTCTTTTACATTTAATACTTTCAGGTCCTGATTAGAGGTTGACTTTGTGTGTTATCATGACTGACAATAGATTGTTAAGTTTTGGTTCTTCAGTTTTTAAGAATCTCTCTCTTACTGTCTCACTAAATTCCCTGGACTGTACACTTTGCAGTTCAGGAACTGTTGGCCAAATCATGGAGGTATTTTAAAAATAGCACAAATTGCCCCAGTCTGTGTGATTTGTGCTGTCTGAGTGTTGAAAGTTTGACACATCTGAGTGCTGTGGGTGTCGGAGGTGCAGACGGAAAGTTCTGAAGAAGAGAAAAAGAAAACCCCCCCCAAAAAAAAACCCACCTGGACTGAAGCGACAAACGTTACAGAGAAGCAGCACGATAGTGTAGTAATCTGCTGCAGGGATTCGCTCCCATTCAGCCACAACTGCATTAACGAGGTCCAGCATGGATGCTGGGTGACGAGGTCCGGCTCACAGTCTGTACTCCAGTTCATCCCAGAGATTCTGGATGGTTGGATGCTGACTGAAGCTCGTTAATGATTTCCACAGCAGCTTGGAGCAGCTTTGTGTGTGAGGGGAATCCTCGTGTTGACAAGACAAACACAAGCTGTTAACACAAACGTGGAAGAAAATCATTGTATGCAGCAGCATTACAGCCTGTTCTCACTCCCAACACCTCAAATACAGCAAACCCTCTAACGCAGAAGTGTAAAGAGCGAGACAAGTGTGTTGGTGGTGTCGTCGGACAGGTCACATGCAGCACTTTCCCTCCAGACTGCGGCCAAAAGTCAAGTGTGGTTTATTTGAAGTTATGTTATGTAAGATCGTTCTCCAAACACAACCAAAACCTTTTTCCTCAGTTTTTCTTATGAGGACGGTCTTTAACAGAAAGGGGAGAATCAAGAGCTTGTCTGTGATTGGCTGGACATTTTTCTCCACATAATTGAACTAAAGGTAAGTTTCAGCTCCTTCTTTGAGGTTTCAAACTGATCTAGATTGAACGGACCTTTGTGAGCAACGTACAACAAAGAACAAATTTGCTGCCAAACATCATGAAATGAGCTCCAAATGTCACAGAGCTGTTGTTAATCACCGGACACTTCAAGACTGTGGTTTCTGCTGCAGCGGCTGTGCTTTAAGGAGGCTAACAGAGGTCAGATTACTTGATGCTCTTTGTAGCGCTGATTCTAATTAGACATGTGAGACACTTGGAAATCACGCCAACAATCAGCAGTCCAAGAAATAATCAGCGAACGCACGTGTCGGCCGAGCCACGGTGCAGAACGCCGGCTTAGCCTGTGTTTGGATTTACACCAGTTGTCTCATTTGTTTAAGCCTGTTGCACTTCATCCAGACCTCCCTCAGTCTTTATCCCTCCTGCCTGCATGTGCAGTTATCAGGAGGCTGTAATATGTGCAGCTGACAGGAACAAGACATCACTGGAGTAGACGGGCCTTTGGTTTTCTTAGAAGACTTCCTTTATCCTGTCAAGCATATCTTTATTGTCATTTTCAATAAGAACAAAATGACACTGGCACAAACCCAGACAGTATCAGAAATATGAAGTGCAGCGCTGTAGCAGGGAACTGCTGAAATACTGAGAGTACAACTTCGCTCACCACAACTCAAACCCCATGAGAAACGCTCAAAGTTCCCAGGAAGTCAAAATCGATGTTTGACTGTTCTTATCACATCCTGTGAGTCTCGCTCTAGATCTCAACTACACAGCAGCACCAGGCCAGACAAAGTCACGGTTTTACAAGAAAAACACATACCGATGCTGGAAACAGTCAACACGCTATTACAGCAAAACTCAACTAAACTGCACTAGTCAGGGAGAAGACATATAAACCAAATGATTATACAAATAAACTTTCCATAAGTGAATAAACAAGCTGTTCTAAGTGGAAAATAAGAACACGGTTTGAAGCTAGGAAGGTGTCAGGGTCCGCTGTGTTGTCCCTTCAAGGTCAGTTGGTATGAAAATGAAGCTTTTATTTTGTTTGTTTAGGCCTTTAAAGATCTTCTAATTTCCCTTCAAACCATCTACATTTACCGGTGCAGTCGTGTTATCTGTGGACACTGACGGCTGTACAGAATCACAGTTGGTGTGTGATTTATGCCTGTTGAGCTCCTACAGAAATAAACTCCTCGCAGCCCCACGACGACATACAGTCACCTCACTGGTATCTCCCGTGCTGATTACATTATAATATGGCGACTGAATTAAAGACAGTTCTTGGTCCTTGTTAATAAATGAAGGATAAGATAAACAGACACAACAGGGTAGAACAGGGTCGACCTTATTCCCCAGAACGAGGTTAATGCTTAGCCATCATCCACTTCATTTCAAATGTCATATACCCTACATAAATCATGCACTTCACCGGGATTGCTGCCCCCTAGAAATCGAATAAAGTTGTCAAATAGATTATCTTTACTGAAGCAGGGAAACTCAGCCGACCTCTGTATCGGACCGTCGCATGACTGCAGGTTTTCTAAACCCCAACTGACAGCAATTTGCCTCCTGGGAGAATAAGAATAAGTTAGAGTCCATAACGGGTTCTGTAGGTGGAGTAAGAATGTGTTAATTATCGGGTTAGTTGCTCCAACACCACCCCATCCACCTCCTGCACCAGAATCAGCTCATGTGATACGACACGTAAACCTCTAACATGTCGGCGGTTTGCAGAAAACACTTTATATTCTTGAGACTTTGGTGGAAGTGAGTGAACTTGAGTTTGCTGTTCAGGGAACCACTCAGCTCTGAAGTCTTAATCAGCTCGACTCACACTGTGCAGTCAACCTCTCTCCAGCGGGAGGAGGAGGAGGAGGAGGTGGAGGAAGAGGAGGAGGAGGAGGAGGAGGAGGTGGAGGAGGAGGAGGAGGTGGAGGAGGAAGAGGAGGAGGAGGTGGAGGTGGAGGAGGAGGAGGAGGAGGAGGACGGAGGTGGAGGAGGAAGGAGGTGGAGGAGGAAGGAGGTGGAGGAGGAAGGAGGTGGTGGAGGCGGTGGTGGAGGAGGAGGTGGTGGAGGAAGAGGAGGAGGAGGAGGAGGAGGTGGAGGAGGAAGAGGTGGAGGAGGAGGAAGAGGTGGAGGTGGAGGAGGAAGAGGAGGAGGTGGAGGTGGAGGAGGAGGAGGAGGAAGAGGCGGAGGAGGAAGAGGAGGAGGAGGAGGACGTGGAGGAGGCGGAAGAGGAGGAGGAAGCGGAGGAGGACGAGGAGGAAGAGGAAGAGGGCGCGGAGGAGGAGGAGGTGGAGGAGGAGGAGGAAGAGGTGGAGGAGGAGGAGGTGGAGGAGGAGGAGGTGGAGGAGGAGGAAGAGGTGAGAGGAGGAGGTGGAGGAGGAGGAGGTGAGGAGGAGGAGAGGTGGAGGAGAGGTGGAGGAGGAGGAGGAGGAGGAGGAGGAGGTGGAGGAGGAGAGGAGGAGGAGGAGGAGAGGTGGAGGAGGAGGAGGTGGAGGAGGAGGAGGAAGAAGAGGAGGAGGAGGAAGAGGAGGAGGAGGAAGAGGTGGAGGAGGAGGAGGTGGAGGAGGAGGAGGAAGAAGAGGAGGAGGAGGAAGAGGTGGAGGAGGAGGAGGTGGAGGAGGAGGTGGAGGAGGAGGAAGAGGAGGAGGAGGAAGAGGTGGAGGAGGAGGAGGTGGAGGAGGAGGAGGAGGAGGAGGAGGAGGAGGAGGAAGAGGAGGGGAGTCACACAGCATGTTAGGTTTCCTCCGGGCTGGGAGGCCTTTGATTTTTTAATTTTTATTCTGTTTCTTTATTCCCTTATTCCCTTCCATTTACACGTCTGAGTGTATCAAATGAACTTCAGACCAGTGCATCACTCCTGGAAAGCAGCTCTACAAGCCTGCAGGATGATGTCCAGTAGCACTTTTCTTTTAAACAGTGCAGTGAAATGATTCACCTCACAAGAACTTGGGACAGTTTTGCATTTCCTGAAGCGTACACGCCTCAAAATTAGTCAGAGACCTTGGAATACCTTAGTCTTTTAACTGGCTGTTTATTCTGTGACTTATCTGAATTTGTATTCTGTTCTTTCGTGAACGTTATTGGTCTTCAAAAATGATACGACACACTTGATTTCACTTCAGTCTCTCGGTGGATGATATCTCTTGTAAATTCAAGTGGGCTACATGAGTAAACTGACAGATGATATAGTTCTTCTCAGTTAATGAAGTAAGTTTTCTGTTTGTTATTTGTCCTTCTTCTTATCTCAAGGCTCAGATACGGATGTTGGGTTTAAGGATGCTGACTGATCTGCCGTTGTGTCGGAGCTGCAAACAAACAGCTCATCTGTGTTCCTGTCGTTCAGGTTATCAATCTGAAATATGTAGATTTTTGTCAGTGCCAGTACATCAACATGTTAAAGTGATGTAGTGCCTGAACCTGCAGGAACCAGAATCCAATGAAAAATGAAGACAGGAGCTCCAAATGTGTATTTGTTTTACAGCGCCGCACCACGAAACAGATGAGAAGCCTTTTTCTAAATAATCAGACGTGTCTGGAGTTTATAATGCGTTGGAGCAGCCGGATAAATAAAAAAAGCACAGGACTGTGAACTGATGACATGTTGACTGAGAAAAACATCAACTCTCTCTCATCTTTGCACGTTGAGAAAGGCGTCTCCTGTCCTGTTTGTTTCCCCTCCAGTGACGGACGTGACGCCACAGTGGGGAAAATAATCGGCTGGGGTTGTTTTTGTTCTTGTCCAAATACAGTTACAGTCGATGTGCAGTGAACAGTGACCTGTCATCTGAGGAAACCGTGAGCATGAAACACTTTGCTCATCAGCATCGCTAACTGCCTCACGTGGTAACAGGTTTGCTGTAGGCACTTCAACTTCAAACCCATCGTTCACCAGTTTCCACCTACACTTCACACGAGTCAGCAGCACTAACGCCACATTCAGGCTCTCTTTGTAAAGGTCAGATATCTACCTTTTTTAACACACAACTCCTGTGAGAGTGGACGAGGATCCCTGGATGCACGTTGTATCCAGGTGATTCCTTCCAGGAAAAAGGAAACATTTTTTCCTCAGATGCTTTTTCAAAGACGCCTCTGAAACAAGAGACAGGCTTTGTCAGCACAGCGTGATGCGTTCAGTGTAGAACTGCAGCATTTGAAAGAAGACGTCCCTGAAGTGAGAAAACAGACACACTGCAATTGTACTTCGTACCCGTGACTCGTACGAAGAAATACGTACAAGATTTACAACAATAATTGCAATGAATCATAATTAATGTTTCACACGTGATTGGCAGCATTAACTAGGGCACTCTTGTCTCATCAGTGGCTCCTTCTGCTTCGTTTTATGTTCATCTGTCTGCGTTTAAATCACAGTCCTGCTGCAGCAGACGGATGAAGTGTCGGGCTGTGACAGACTTGTGATGCCCGTTCTCTCTCTGTCACACAGTAAAGGAATAATTCCCCATCCCTAACATGTAAATCCAGTCATCATGCGCTCGCTCACTATGCAGATGGAATGCTGGGTGAAGTTTCTTAGTTTACATTTTTGAACAAACTGTCCTTTAACACCCTGACACATTATTAAGCATAGTTTGGTTTTTTTTTTCGTGTGTGTGTGGAGGAGAGAGTGATCGCCTTGAGGTTCTCTGACAAATTATTTAAAAGCACAGAGCTGTGAAACACAAAACGCTCACTTGATTAATGGAGCTGCCTGCTGTTTACTGACTGACAGCAGTTTGAACACAGCAGAGCTTCAGTAACAGAGACTGATCGGGGGCGTATTACTGATGAGAGATCAATTTTATTTCAAGTGGAAAACTTCAGAATGACATTAAAACTGTTCTGTGACGCTGATGTTGCTGTATTTTCTGTGTTCTGATAATTAGGCGGTTTAAAATTCCAGTAGGAACTTCATCTTTCACACTTGAGTGAATTAGGTAATTGCTGTGTACGTGTTAATTTCTTTTCTTGGCATGCAGTTCTTCTAAGGACCCAACTGCTACTGAAATTTACACTCATAATAAGAAAAGTAAAAGCTAATTGACCCACTAGTGTCCCTGAGTGGCTGCCGTGTTAATTAAACTGCTCAATACAAGAGTGTTAGATGGAGCAAACAATATAGTGATGATTAAGATCGTCTTTGAGCTGGTGGAGCTAAAAATGTGAAGATTGTCCAGTTATGGCATCATTAAAACCAGTAATTATCCTCTGGAGAGGAGCGATGTTTGCTGTTATTCTCAAGAAATTAAAAATAAGATAAGCGAGCGCTCCTTTTTGGAATCAGAGGATTTAACAGATATTTCTAGTTTTCCAGATGGACCAGTGAGTTGGTTTAAGATGCAAAAAAAAGAGAATAATAACTGGAGATTATCCATCATAATGCACCGCTTTTCTTGACAATCTGGCTGTCAAATGTTGAGATACTGTGCCAAGGACTACAAGTGTTTGACGTACAGACGGATCAACTGCATTATACCGATGATGATTTTCAGGCGTTGCCAGAATTGGAAAGCGAACAGAAAACACCCCCCCACATGGTTTCTAAATTCTTTTTAACACAGATAAGTGGGCAGCCGGATCACTGCCGATCTGGATCAAAAGCCTCCTGGGTTTCAATTTCTCGCCATGTTTGGAAAATGTGACTATAAGGAGGAGGAAAGAAATCTAAAAATAGGTTTGTTAACCGAAGTGACATTCAGATAGAAAATACAGGAACAACACAAACAGTCGGCGCATGTTGCTGCAGATCAGTTTGACAAAAATCTGTCAGAACAATGCAAAAGTGTTTTTCATCCACTGGATTACAGCAGATGAGCTGCAGCGACTGCCATTTAATCGTCATTGCAATGATAATTAACCACTAATGTGCACTTAAGTGTATTTGATGAACCTTGTTTCCTTCAAATTATGTTTAAATATATCACTAATGTATTCTCCCAACGGCATTTTGATTAGAAACATAATTGCTTCCTGGAATTTATTCAGCTGCGATGTTTTTCTTTTTCTTTTCAGTGAAGATGGTGCTGCGTTTAAGAGCCGCCTGCCGGACATCAGGCCGTCTGTTACAGCTGGTTAAGGGAAGAAAAAGACTGTTGTTTAATATTTAGAAATTCATTTACCTGACTTCCTCCTTTGCTGCTGTAAGGCCACGAGGTCATCACAGAACAAGAAACACAAACATGGGTCATAATAAGTTGATTTCAACCTTCGTGGTCGTTTTGATTCTGTTTCTGCTAATAAAAAAACTCTGGTGTCTGTGTGTACGTCAGCAATGCTTTTTTAATAACTAAACCAGATACAAACTATTTTCAAGCAAACCGTGTTGATTCAGCGCTGGAAGACGTTTTTGTCGTGAGCGAGATTGAGCTTTTTCTTCCTCTCCGGAGCCTATTTCTGTGTCGGTGCTGCGTCTGTCTGATAACGCCTGTAGTCTGCGGTTGTTGTTGTTGTGTTCAGATCTCTTTGTGAACTAAAAGGAGCGCGTCTGCTCGTGGATAACAGACATCTTGAAGAAGAAAAGCTGAAGCTGAACTTGTGAACTTGTCTGCTGCCCTGCTGATCCCTGCAGTCTGTCAGTGCCGATGACCTCCGACGTCTCTAGAGCCCATTTTGTTTTACATGCAGTACACCTTCAGCTAGGGTCAACCTTACAGAAACACACTGTAATTGCTTTAATTGAGCACGCGTGGCTGTTCTTCAGTAAATATACCATTCAGATAGTCGAAGGTTTTAGCTAAACAAAATGCACAAATCACAGTGAGGCGAAATTTTCCTGCAAATCTGCAACAAACTCATACTGTCACATTAATACAAAGCTTATGAAGCTCATTTTAATTAAGTCACTCCACATTGTCTTCCAGGGATGTTTGTCGTCTTCCTTCTCGTCCTGCTGATGATTTCGCTCTCCTTAATGTTCATTCTCAGCTCACAAAATAAGCACAGCACAGTGTTTCCATCTGTGAATAATGCACTCTTTTCAGTCCACTTCTACTCAGCCGTGAAGCATCGTGTGCATTAGATACGGGCAGAAACAGAAAGTAGTCTGACACTGAAGGGTGGAAAGAAAGTGTGTTGCACTTTCAGACCTTTGGATTCCTACAAGGTGAGATTTTATATTCTGTGAATTTTTTTAATTTTTTTTATCAATTTAAAGTTGTTCTTTGTAGTTTTTTGGGGAAGATGCTCTAATCAGAAGAAGAAAAATCTTCACTGAGCCCATTTACATGACCACAATAATCCGATAACTGGGAATAATCTGGTTAATAATCTGATTTGACGTGTTTACATGTTCTTTACATGAATGTGAGTAGAACTAGCATCGCATAATCTGATGACGGCTTTTATCCGATGAAGCATAATGCTGTTTACATAACAACCTGAATAATCCTGCACCTCCATAAATCAGATGACGATCAGTTTATTAGCATATAAACAGGCATTGATTGATTTTCATGACTGAATAAACTTCCTGAACACAACAGGACCCTTGTGACTGGCCACCTTCCTGTCTGCAAACTCTGTGCTGGGACCTTATTCCCCACACAACTTCATAAAAACTAAAAAAGTAAAAATTAAAACAAGGGCTGGACAAGGAGTTTCATTTCCAGGCCGCCCCGAATTTATGTTTAAAAAAGGAAAGTTCACTAGAGGAAATAAGAAATGTGCAGCATCACCACGTTTAGTTCTGACGGGAGGTTTAACCAATCGACTGCAGCCCAAAGACAAAAAGGCAGCTGCTGGCTTAACTTTGTATTCTTTAAGCATTCGTATATATTTTGGCTCTTGGCCATTAAGTGATTTTGAAAAGTAGCTGCAGAACTTTTTATAATCTATTCGATACCCCGACTGTGAGCCAGTAAAGCTTAAAGAAAACAGCAACCGCTTTCCAAACTTCAGCCAAATGTGTCAGCAGGAACGTGTGTGTGTGTGTGTGTGTGTGTGTGTGTGTGTGAAGCGACTGTGGTTGTAAACTAACACTAACTCCTGTGCAAACATGCCAAATCTGATTTGGTGTGGATAATCCAGCCAGCGGCGGCCTGAACACGACATGTTAGAAAGCAACAAATCAACAGATTTGGCGGAAACGTGGTGCCTGGATGTCATCTGGTCCACAGATCATTTAGGTTTTGGCCGCAATCCCGATCTGGGATTTCTGCCATGACAGAGGATCAGTTTTCAACCATAGCGGTTACATTACTGTTACGTGCTGCTGTGAAGGGCTAATAGACGGGCTCGCCATGCTGTTTCAACTGATAAATCAATCTGGAACGACCAGGATAAGTAGAGAGAAACTACGACAGCGGCTGCAGCTTTACAGGTTACACAACTACATAACTCTCATCGTAGAACCGGAGTTCAGTTCCCTCACATTGGGTTTTCTTAGCAAGTTGTTCTAGAGGTCAACTGTAGGAAGTTGTAATAACCAGCCCACGTCACAGGCCATGTACCAGACTGACATTTGGCCGTAACATGTCATAAAACCTTCACTTTATATGTTTACGACCCAGCTGTGATACCTGGAGGTGGAGATGGGCGGCCAGGCTGCAAACCAGTGAGAGAGTTCGTCTTCTGAGCCAGAATGATCTTAGATATTCTCTCGCTTTGGTGTTTTTGATAATCTCTAATTGTTGGTCATTCAGTTAAAGGTTGAGATTTAGTTTAATTGTGAGACTGCAGCATATGAATCTATAAGAGAATGTCTAGTATATGTTCTATCTGACCCCTCGAGCCCTCTTTGGAAATGTATCCGTCCTTTTGTTTCCTTTAATTTGTCTCCTAACTCTGATTTCCTACACAGTTTACTGAACACTGGACAGAGTGAAGCTGATGGAGGACATCGCCAAGACTAAGAACCAACTGTTTCACCTATTTGAATGAGTTAAAGACAATATGACATTAACTTAAACTAAACAAGGAAGACAAATTAGTAACAAAAACTGGAAATAAAACTTGAACAGATATAACAGCATAAAACACAGACGACACGGGAAGTTTAGGACGAAATGTTTAAAATCTCAAGAAAACTATCAGGAAATCAATTATTCACATGAGATCAGAAGAATAAAGGGAAGACAGAAAGCAGCGTGAAGTGATGTGAAACTGGCTTTTACAGTATTTGACACAGATGTGGAGAAAAGATGACTCAGCACTTTCCTAACTACTGAGCTATGAGGAAAGTTTGACCAGATCAATAACAGAATTAAGCAGGTGGACCTTCCTGAAATGTATGGAGTGATAAATGAGTTTGTAAAGTGACACGATTATCTTTTGGCTTCCATCTTCTTGAGTCGGTGTGACGTGTAATTTAAAAAGTCGCTTGATTTTAATGGCATTTCTAATAAATTAATTCTTCACTCTGTGTCACAAGAGGCACTGAACCAACTTGTTTGCCATATTGAGAGATAACTGCTGTTTATTCTGACTGAGAAAAACACTCGGCCCATGTTCCACTTCTCCATAAGGCTTCAGTGCACAGCAGACTGCACCACAGCTGAGCTCCCTTGGAGAACAAAAACAGGACAAACTAAGCTGAGACCGCCAACGATCGCTCCCGGGTGGAACGGCATCATCTGGGTCTGGCAGTGGAGGGTTAGCTGGGTCAAAGCATTGGTGTCGCAGGCGCTGGAGGTCCACCGTGACCGTCTTTAACTCGTGGAGAGGAGGGTCAAAGATGACGCGTGGTCCAAACAGGCTGCCGGCCACAGTCTGGTCCAGGTCCAATTTAGGTTAAACTATTTGCACAAACAGCTGAACAGCCTGCCAGTGAGACTCCCTTTGGCCACAACTAAAGCAGTTAACAGACTGTTCTCATCAGCACAGCAACAGTCAGCCAGCAACACAGTGTGAGCAGAGGCAGAAACAAGCTCTCTGCTCGGAGAGGGGCTCGGTAAAAGTTTGCTTCTGATCTAAAAAAGGGAAATGATGGGACCCCAAAGTAGCAGCCGTGTGAAGTGAAGACTCCAGTTATCCTCGGCATGAATTTCAAGCAATTTGTGGCTCTCCTGCATGATTCTGTTTTCAGTTTTCATGTCAAGTTTTGAACCAAGCTCAGGTCGACCCAGATACATATATTTTTCACAGATTTTTAAAGACCTTGCTTCTGTGTTTATCCTTGATTTGATAGTTAATATTAGATGGAAACCTTAATGAGAGTGAGGAGGATCATATGCACTCAAGGATGTGCAGCAAGAACACCTTTTAATGCTCCCTACGTGTCATTTATTGGCATAACTGACCATCCAGGTCCAGCTCACTGGTGTTGGATTCATCTTGAAAGCAAAACAACAGAAACAAAATCTATAGGTCCTCATTAAACTTCCCAGGATGCACAGAGTTGGTCGTCAGTGTAGCGTGAACATCAAAGAGAATCATCCATCCGTCCAGGGAGAGCGCTGCTCCGACCGCCTCCTCGCTCCATCACGCACATTAGCACTTTCTGTACAGCTGACCCAGAAACACGGAGATATTTCAGGTGTCTGTACCTTCACTAGATACTGCAGGAATGTAGGTGCATGTATGTGTAGATTTTTGATTTATGCTTCTGTAAAAATCTTGCATTTCCTTAAATCAGTTGCAGAGAAAAGGGTTCAAGAGTGTTTGTTTCTTTGCAGCGACCGCAAAAAGAGAGTTTAGGGACGAGGCTTCTTTTAGTTCACCATCAGGGATGATGTTACATCTCATTTACACTCATTATGTCTTTGGCTGTCCTTCTGTGCAGGGTCAGCTCTGTGCGTGTGTGAGGTTCTATTTTGGATGAAAACTGTCGGAGATTCAACACACACTGACGCAGATCTAATGGCAATTAAAGGAGCGCAGTGATCATCCAGCCTCAGGTAAAGTTAATGCTGCTCTTTAATGTTAGAAGTGTGGTCAAGTATTGCAAATCAAGTAACTGGTGAGCTCACACTTTACACTCACATGCAACATGTGTGCAGAGGAACCGGCGCTTTTCGTATGCAAGTGGCTGTTCCGACCTTGGAAAGTCTCAGACTTTCTGAAATTTGAAGAGATACTCCGAGCAACGAGGAGATAAACGAGGTGTACGTGACGTGACCAGACACCCTGAAATACTTAAGAACGTCCCCAATTAGAGGTTGTCCTGAATCCTGCATCCTGTCCTAATTGTTCCGAAAATAAGACTAAACCAGATTTGATTGGTTATAGCCTAATAAAAGATTGAATAGTGGTCACTGTGAAACACTCGGCTACAGCAGTTTGTATCCTGGATGAATGTTTTCTTTTTTTTTTTTTCTAAGTAGTGTCGTGGGTTAATGAACAGTGACTGAAGGGAAATTAAACCATCCATTTTGTGGCTGTGCAGCCTGGTGACCATGTGACCACGGACACCTCCAGCTCTCCTGTCCTGAATATCACCCAGTCTCATCTGGTCACTACAGAAGCTCTGAGAGGCAAGTGAGATTTTTTTTCTCTGGTGACCAGTTTTCAAAGTCTGTTCTGAATTATTTTCTCTCCTGTGTTTATGACTTGAGAAAAGTGTGATCTGGTGAGTTAACTGGACCATATTTAGGGCCTGAGCGATGACAGCAGCAGTTTTGACTTGAGCCTTTTACGGAGGACGCTTGGCACAGACTGTGGCTAACTTTATCTTCGCTCAGGTCAGTTTGTCTTGGTACTCAAGAGGAACCATGTTACCTATACAGTCAGTGACTCCACTCTTTGATTGTTGGTTGCAGATCATCAACAGTGAGGGTGGAGATAACTTCACCTTTGCTGCACAGTTTCTGAACTTCTAACCGTCGGCAGCTGGAGGAAACTGTCTCGTCTTTAAAAAGCTTAAAGAAAATACAAACTGTGTAATGACATTAAGAGTCGACTTTCACTGTCACAGCTCAATCTAATTTTTCAAGGAGGGACGTATGAATGCTGCCAATAAATGAACTAATTTTGCTCTGTAGCTGACCACAGGCCTTTGACTCACATTTACAATAATGCTAATGATGCAAGCTGCAGGAAACATGGAGGCGGGGTCACACATAAAGCTCAGTCCGTCCCACAAACTACATCCCACACTGTTTCTATTTCTACTCAACTGGCATTCGAGTGTCAGCGCTGCTTCGAGTATCGCCGTGCAGAAAATGACAAAGTTGGCAGAGGATTGGAATAATTATGGCAGCTTTGTGTCACTTGTTCAGCTGTTGATGAATTCATCTCACTGTGCTCGCGGATCTTTCTGCTCAACAGCTTCCAGAAATCTGCTTGTTGTAGGATTTTTATTTGCTTTGTTTAAAAGTTTATAAAGGCATGTTTCAAGTGAAATGAGCATTATTAATGTTTAAGAGCTCCAGTAATTTACTCATAGTGAGGGTTTCAGTTGTATACAGGTTTCCAGGCAGAAAATGGCTCCATGCAGCTCGTCCTTCATGGAGCCATTTCCCTCCTCCACATCAGATGATGTGCAAGCTAAAGCTTTTAGCTCAGCAGCTACAGCAAATATTTTGTCTTGAACACGGTGTAAATCACTTACGTGTCTGTGGGGTGTGTAGATATTTAAATCACGGTCTGGGCATGATTTATTATGGATGACACTACCAAACGTATTTTCCTTTCTCTGATATGAGGTTCTATCTTTGACTAACATCTTAAATAATCACCTTCAAGTGTGGCTGAGGAAACATTTTCAGTTTTTCCATCACGGTCTGAGAGAGAATAATCAAAAAAGTTTGTACTTGTTTGTTCTGAGAAGTAAAAAAACTGAATACTTATTATCTCAAAACAACACTGAACCCAAACAGAACCCAGTAATTACATTGCTGTGGCATGTAACTCTGCCTCAGTCTGTCTCATCGGTCCCTTTTTTATTCACAGCATGAACACAACGCAGGTAATTTGGACAAACATGAATGAGGGCATCAGCCCAGAAATGGCTGGAACAGGAAGTGTGCACGCATGCAACTGCGAGATAAGGTGAGACCCAGAAACAGGATCAAACATCCTTTCATCGCCACGCGGGACGTGTTGCATCTGATACTCACATTATTGTGAGTCTGTGTTTCTGCTCCACATGTATGAAAACGGGCCGGCGCTGCTCAACATCAGCACCTCACAGACGCAAAGACAGAAACCAACATTTTTTTTCTCTTATTTTCTTGATATTTCACCTGATTAATTACCACAGTCCTCTCAAACCTGTCCCCACTAGATATCTAGGTGTAAATTATTAGGTTTAATTAAACAGAACATTTAAAAAAACACTTAAAAAAAACATCATTCAGATCACATGAATCACGTCTCAGCCCCTCTAACGTGCTCTGGCGGGCTGCCTGGTGGGTCTCGGCTCCGAGGCTGAGAACCTGCTCTGGATCATCACTCTGTCTCCGAGTCTCTGCGCCTCTCTGAGCAGAAGACATTCATCAAAGTGTCACAATGGTCTCCCGAGGCCGAATTCAAAAGTTTCCCCCCCCCTTTTTTTTCCTTTTCTAAAGTCATTCTCCAACCAGAATACATTTGTTAGTGTAACTTTTAAGGTGGAAACACCCACTCGCTCCTCAGGCACTCAAAGAAGGAACGCATGCAGGATAAATTAGGTCCTGTCGTCTCACTAATGTGAGTCACAGTGTGCGGTGCTGCTGTATGTAAATGGAAGTGCCTCTATGTGAATTGCATTAAGCGTATTCTCCTGTTGTATAATGTGACTGGGTGAATAATGCTTCTATTTAAGTCTTGATTAAATATTTGAGGATTCGCCACAGATTTAAAAACATCCTCCGCAACCTAAAACTCCACACAAAGAGTCAAACTGAGCTTCTTCATTTACGTCAGAAATGATATCAAAGTGTCACTCGGAGTTTCTCTGTGAAATATAACTTAATACTTCGACAGACATGGCAGACTTTAGGCCTGGTTTGGAAACAACTGGGCTTACATGAAATCCCTGAAGTAATTGTTCTGCCATTTCATATTACATGTCACATGTGTGTCATCATTATCCATATTCATCCTGCAGTCTGAGGCATGTAAACTAATCCATCCATCAAATGGGATTTGGGGTGATGAGATAATGTGAGCTGGCAGCTGCCGTGAGTCGGACAGAAACTTTTCCAAAAGTGATGTAGTCACAGTCCGAGTTCTCCTTCTTGTGATTACATATCATGGAGGTGTCGGCTGAAGCAAACCGCCCTCTGTAATCGATCAGAGCGCTCTACATCACTGCGGTTATCCAGCGCTGTCACTGTCATACACCTGTCCAGGTGATCACATCAAAACACCCCCAAAAACTGCACCCTGCTCAAGTACAGTTTCATGTTTGTTCCTCACCAAGACTAAAGATGTTCTGTATTTAGTTTACAAGTTGCACGTGTTAAAAGAATAAAGATATTTAAAATCAGCAGATGTGTTAAGCTCTTGACGGTTGCAGGCGGTCTGCTGCTAGAGCTACAGTATTATTGTCTGTGATTACATGCAGTTACAACAATACAGCATTGAGTTATGAGAAGAACCAGATACTGAGTGCCAACATGGCGTCAGTCCAGTGAGAAATGCTCGCTTGAAGCATCCAGCAAAAACGTTTCTAGCCTCTGGATTTGCTTCCTTTGCAATACTGCAAGTGACCTGTAGATCATCGGGGGGGTTGATTATAGGCAACAAGGCTGCCGAGCGAATGTCCTCAGTTTGAAAGTGGAACATCTGCAAACTTCACAAGCAACTTCAGCAGATGATTTAATAGTTGAGGGAGCTTAAAAGAGGGAGGACACGAGGAGTCGGCTGCTAACACAGACAGTTAAAGACTTCTACTGAGCACAGATTGACTGGATGAAAAATGAAAATGATGATTAGAAAGTTTTACTGCACGTTGCACCAAACAAACACTACATGAGGTCAGAAGTTATCGTTCACGATGTGCGTCGAGGATGTGATGTGTGTTTGGCTTCCGCAGATCTTGTCTGAGTTTGAGACTTGGATGACTGTTCCGGTCTAATTTTTAGTGTTTGAGGTAATTTGGATATTTGACATTACAGATTGTCTGGAAGCCGGTCCTGGTCCAGTATTCAGCAAACACAGGTATGATGTGGAACACATCTCAGAAAATGAGAATAGACTTTATAATGAAGCAGGAGACGCCTCCTGTGGAGGAGTGAAACTTTTAAAAGACACATATTTGCAGTCACAGATTCAGTGATTTGCTTTTTTCTTATTTTATTTTTTTTCGTTTCAGGGATTTTAACAAGGTAAAACTTTTGTGGTTAAAAAAAACTAACATTCGAGAAGCAGATTATCAGTCACAGTACAGTGTTTTATGGAATCTTTAAGGAAATGGATCAGCAAGACATTCAGTGCCTTCACTAAACCTCAGAGGCCATTTACAGCATATAAACCAAAAAAGGCTCCAATTATCAGCGTCTGCTCATTCAGACTTTACGTCATCCATCACTGGACCTGTAAAACCTACAGAATTGGGGGTTTATGAGGACGCCAGATTGATCATCGGCTTATCGCGGTGACCCTCTGAGATGTTTTAGTCAACTGTGCAGGTTTAATAGAAAAGAGGAGTCGGAGGCATTATCCCAGTGGGGCTATCCCACTTTCTGTCTTAGGCCTCTAGCATCCAAATTACAGCACACCCAGGTCTCAAAACGTGTGATTAAAATTGCAAGAGTGTAGTCTGACTCGTTCTAGGGTTGAAATGCCTTGTGCAGAAAGAAGAAAGTTCACTCCCGATGTTGAGACAAACCTCTTGTGAAAAGTCTACTGTGGATGTGATTTGACTTGAGTTTAAGTCCCCATGGACGTTCACTCCCTCGGTGCCTCCTTCAGAAGGAGATAAGAGGGGAGAACCAGGGCAAAGACAGAGGGGCAAAAACAGGAACGGACTGAAGAGATCCGACTTGACTCAGGTTATTGAATTCACGCTTGGAGTCGTCCACCAAGCGAGAGCTGAGCTGACGTTTGACCGCAAGGCCTCATATCTCAGACGGGAGGGGAGAAGAAAGTTGTCGGGGCGAGCCGGCCTCCGCTATTGATTTCTGGAGAGAATATATGAGCGCTGCAGCCGAGAGCCGCTTCCAACAGATAGCAAGAAATATGGAGCCATTTTAGAGGCTAGTTGGTCATCATGTGGATGAAGGATTTCGACCTTGTTGAACATTAGCTTCCTTGTGGCGCTCGGGTTAAAAACTGTTCCGATGATGTAACAGACCTGAAAAGACACTTCACAGGAGAAGTGTTTCGAAAACCGTTCTAGCCGAGCGTGAAACGTCATCAAAGCTGGATTAATGAACATCTGATCACCGAGTCACCTTAACTAACTAATCTTCCTGCACATATACTGCAGCTTATACGGTAAATATGTGTTTATGGGGTAATAAAACTGCTTTCCCATGTAAAGTGGTTCTTTAAGTTTAGCTTTCATTGAACCTCAGTGGTGGAACACGGTCTTACATCAACACAAGTACTGTAAGGGAGAACAGTTTTACTGGCTGCTGCTTTGAATACTTCATATTAAATGTTACACTGTTGGGATTTTCGTGCCACTTTGTGGATAACAGTGTTCCCTTTCTGAAGCGAGAGAAGTTTCTCCACTAAGAGACAGAACGTCTTTCTCCAGAGGTCCAACTTCTGGTTTTACAGTCGAAAGTGAAAGTGCTGGTTGACACTTTGATTTGATTGTTCTCATAAAGGCAGAAGACAGAAGCATGCTCGCAGTTAATCCCAGAATAATGGAAATCACAAAGTGACTATGTGCAGTATCCAAATCGCAACAACTGCAATTATTTTATAAAGATAAAATGTGTGTGAGTGAAATGTTGTAGTGTTGCTGAGATGCTCTGACAGAGATCAGAAGAAACACCACATTATTATGATTTTACTAGTTTTTCACTGACAATGAAAATTGTGATGTAAAATATAATCATCCATAATGATCATAAATTATGTCACAGTATCACATTTTGACCATATTGTGCAAGTTACTGCAGTATACTGTATTTCCCTGCTTTGTGTTTTCCCAGACAGTGACCTTGATCAAGACCAGTTAACTACCAGCTGTGTTTCATGTTGCATTTAGTGAACAGTGCTGCTCACACTGCATCAGAGTGTGTCCCTTTTTTTACTTTACTTTTTTGCTTCTTTCCCCATAATTTCTATATTTTGAGTATTTCTGCTTTAGGAGGTGTCTGAATACTTCTTTCATGGCTGAACCTCTCCATTCTAATCCCATTAAATGTCCTTCTTTTTTTTTTTTTTTGAATACAGCCTCATTAAGCACATTCTTTATTCCACAAGAACAATCCAGCTGTCTAAAGATATAAAAGTGTGCTGCAACCCATTCTAAAGACAGAACACTGTCTGTGCTTCACAGCTTCAGCAGGTTTCTTTTGGCTTGCAGTGGCTGTTCAACAAAGACAAATGATTAATTGTGGTAACATGATTAATTAGAAGTTGCATCAAGCAAACAAAGCGGGAATGCAGATTGAAAGCTTAACCCCCGACGCCTCAATAACCGGGACCTTCGTTCTGCGTGTGTGTCTGTAATTTATGTAAGCATGCAACCTCGTGCCACTCTTAATATTCTCTTTTTCTTGCTTGTGATGATGCGTAATTAAATGCTCTCGGCTAAACGTGCATTATAGCATATTTAGCATGTGGGTGTGTGCGTGCGCAACAGAGCATTTGGTCTGTATGAATGCATCTAGTTAGTGACTTTGTGTGTGTGTGTGTGTGTGACATTGCATACTTATGCATCAGCTGATAAGCAAGTCTGGAGAGAGAGACGTATTTGTCCCGTTCACACACGCTGATTAATGAGTTACTGGTTAGTTTAGTGATCCGAGGCTCAGATACAGTTGGGCCGACTGATTGCCGAGCTCTGGAAAACCAGCTCAGCCTTAAAGCTCGGGTGAGGGTGCGACAAATTACTTCTGCCGGGATCGGAGACTACAAAGAGAAAGAGCCAGAGTAATTGCTCAGGAGGGGATAATGGCCGTGACGTTTTTTTTTTTCTTCTTTCCAGCCGAGTCAAATGACTCACAAGGAAATCTGTGTTCCCGCTGCAAGACCGTATTCTTTATCCACGTCAGTTCAGATAGCTGGCCCTCATTTCAATTGTCAAGGGGAAGCTGCCTTTGTGTGTCTTTTGTATAGTTTAGAAAAAGGAGCAAAAAGTGAATGTTGGCTTCTGAAAAACCTAAATGGTATTCCCTCTATTGTCCTCTACTGATGGTCTGCAGAATCCTATTCACAGCCTCTTAAACCCCAGAACTCAGCCCGCAGTCGGGTGTTCTGATTCGAATGTTGCCACTAGCTTGTTGATGTCTATGTAGGTGCTAGCTTGCTAAAGTTTTATTCATATTACTGATTTGTGTGTGAAAGTTCCACATTCTGATGTGTAAAATGAGGGGGTGGTTGTCAAAATTGGACAATTGTAGCCTGAAACAAAATGGCCGCTTCACCACGAAGGCAAAAACAAAATAACGGTATCGTTTTTTCAATGAATGTAGCCTCACGCACGCAGGACCCAAGGCTACAGAAGCAGAGATGACGTGAAGATCCACATAGATGACGGTCTCAGTGTAAGTCCACCACACGGGAACGCTCTCCGGTTCCGTCGGGTCTCGCAGTTCTGCACAGGCTTTAATGGTCGAGTTCGCTGGTCGCAAACTTGTTAGCAAAAGCACTGCTAGCTACTAATCTATCCCGTTTTTTTCTGGGTGAAACTTTGACTGACGGTTGAGCTGATGAAGCTGATGCTTCCAGCAGCACCTAACCTGGGGTTGTAACCATGGTAACAGACATGCAGTTGCGCTTATTTTCTCCATTGTGGAACTGACGATGCATTCAGAGGTGCTCTCTGACAATGGGAAATGGGAGATGTTAAACCTGGGGGGACTGTGTCAATCAGGCACCACCTACTGGACATTAGGGTCGATGCACAACACAAACATAGAGAGATAAAATATTAGAAATATTTTCTTATTTATAGCTGATCAGAATATTACTCATCATGCAGCTCCCATGGCTCGTTATTGACTCTTTCTTTTTCTATCCTTACAGGCGTCTTCAAAGCATTTTAACATATATTATTAGACAACTTTATTCACTAAACCTTAAACATTATTATAGCAACACTATAACCTCTTTGCTGGTTAATGAATCTTAACATGTTAACCTTCAATGTTATTTATCAAACCATGAACTTATTTATTCACTTTTATTCTTAACACCGTGAATAAATGACACACTCATGCTGCGCTCTAGTAAAACTCAGTGGTCGTGATTTATCTTGTGTAATCTTCGTGGTGTCGAGCTGTTTCTGTCTAATTTTTCTGTGACTTTTTAGAAAGTTTCAACATGGAAGGGAAAAAAAAAATCACCATTCTCCTCAGCTACAGCGATGCATGACATTCATCACTGCGGCGGCAAGTCTCTGAACAAAAGGTGCTTTAAACAGAATGAGACTTTGTTGCTGTGGAGGATGTGAAAGACTGCAGCAGAACAGAAACGTCGTCTCTGACTGTGAACATCAGGATAAAACACATTTCACTTAATATCCCTTAATTTGAAATGATGCCTGGAGTTCTGTTTGTTTTCCCTGCTGAGTCGGAGTTAAAACTCCAGTTCAGTTACTGCGAGGAACCTGAAGTCGTGCCAGAACTCATGCACGAGTTCCAGAACGAGCCAGAATCATGAAGTTATTTGCCCTGAATAGGAAAACATGAATGAGGGTCTGAATGACTCTTGGAAGTCATTTGGCTCTGCTGACTGGTTTAAAGTCCAGGAGGTGGGATTTTTAGTGTCATGCATGGCTGGACTGAAAGATACTGATTGTGTTGTGAAATATGGTTCCTACATGTATCTCCTATGTTAGACTTTTAGTATAATTCATAAGCATTAGTGGATCATTTGGACAAGATAAACCAGAGTTTGCATCCTGTCGCCTACCAGTAGTTCATGTTAATCATCTCAGAGTCTTTCCCTAATTATGTTTGTGTGCATAAATCATCATAGCAGCGGAAAAATTAAAAATAAAAAAAGAATCTGTGTGATTCAGTTTTGGAAGCGTCTGGATGGGCAGAACATCCCTCCTGCCAACACGGCGTCCCAGTAGGACATGTTCACATGTTCGGCCATTTTGGAAGGCACACTGACAAACAGTGTGATCTGTTTCTAGTGTTTGGGGAGCTTGTTTGGTGCTTTTGAATGTGGCAAAGACAATTTTGTTCATTTACTACACTGAGTTTAAAATCAGGAAAACATCATAAAGCCTCTGTTGTGTTCTGCTGAATGCAGCTATTCTCTAACCAGGGGTGTAAATCTGATACTGGCTTTGAAGGGGACGACCAGGTGAAATTCAGATCCTGAGAGGGATTTCCAAAAGTAGAGCTTCAACTCTGCTAATTAACAGTCTGTCAACCTGCCAGCTCAGGAGCACGACTCTGCACTGCAATCAGATACATGTTGGAAATGCACACAGGGACATGTCAGATTTTAAAAGATATCTCAGGCTCAGGTTAAGTTCAGGCACAAAGACGACTTCAGGAAAACATGTTTCGGATTAAAGTATCTGTTTTCGTCACCAACGAAACGGCTGTAAATTGTCTCATGGTCTCTGTTACGTCCCCATTTGTAGTGTTCAGGGGAAAGTGGGAGAAACAATTGATAATAGACCGAGTGCTTCAGATGTATATCTGCTGTTAACACAAAACAACTTCCAGTGACACTCCGGCCGCAGCCTCGAGGAAGTGACGACAATATGAAGCACCACACGGCTCTGACTCACAACTGACAGCACGACAACACTATCTGGCCCCGTCTGCTTCCATCCCTGCAGCTTTATGGCAGTCCACCTGATTGCTGAGGTGCTGCAGGTGCGCCTGACCTGTCAGGTGGGGAGGGCAGCACCTGGAGCAGGACACGAGGGAGCAGAGGCTGAACACACAGCCTCCTTGAAAACACTGAGTGGTTTCACACCTAACAAACTAGTCCCGACCTTCTCACCTGAAGTCAAGGAAATCTGTGTCAACATTATCATCCTCATTCCTTGAACAGGCTTAATTTGCAGTGTGTGGCTTTATTGTCTGTTGATTTCTGTAGCAGTGCCTCACTTGAGTCGAGGGTTTTCTCACTAAAGGCCTTTTTAGTTCTTGAAGATAGAAATGCACTTTGATATAAATGATCCCAAGTTCCCAGAACATTTTCAGTGCCTCCTCCATCTTTATGTATTTCTGTGTCCTCATCCTTCCGCTCTTGAACCTCTTCCAAACCCACAGCTATTACTCTAAAGTTACAGGTCACCCGAGAGGTGAGAAAAAGCAATTTCTTCAGAACTTTTTTCCTCGGTGTGTCTCTTTCCGGACCGAAAGTGCTATTTTACTGTGATATAGCTGAAGAGGGTTCATGGGCTTGAAAAGTCACCTCGGCATTAACGGCCATTTGTATGGCTGCAAACGGCCTGGATTTACACTGCGAAGTGGAATATAGTGAACATTAAGCTGGATAAATGGGAGAGCTTCAAACCTTTTCATTAGACGAGGCGCTCTGGCCAAAATAGACTTTATTAATCCAGGCAGCTGCAGTATTCGTAGCCACACACATGCACGTACAATAGCAGCAGGCCAATATCACATCTTCTGGCAGGCCAGAGGACGTGTCTGTTTTTAATGACTCACTGCCCGGTTGGTTCAAAACCCATCTTTATACAGTAATATGGTGACTGCATCATTGTGGTGGTGGTGAGAACAGAAGGCTGAGTGGGGCCAGCTGGCAGCAGACCAAACCTCTCCTCTTTAATAAACACTTCTGCAGGGTGTTAGTGCTGGAAGAAGAGCTTCTTCTAACAAGTGGAACCTACACAGGCAGCGTCAGGGGCTCATCTCTTCTCACGTAGCGCGCGTCGAGTTGGCTCTTTAAAGCAGCGACAGGGAGGTTTCATCATGTGCTGGTTCTGCCGGCACCTGCGGAGAAAAGCAGCGAGCCCCGCCACATACTGGGGTCCTGATCCGGCTGGTGGTGAATCTGTTGTGAAAGCAAGATGCGATTAGTAGAAAATGTGTTAGTCGGCACAGCTTGAGACCCAATCAGCAGAATTAATGTTGGCAATGTACAGAGATGTTGAAATTCGAACTTTCTTTAGGTTCAGATTTAAAAGTGCTAAACTGTCTTTAAAGCCTGCTGCTGTTCCTTAAAGTCACTCAGCGTCTCCTCCCGGCAGGAAATGTTAGTATGTCACAAATATAATGTCTCCGACGTTTGCAGGGAAGTGTTGACATTTTATTCTGGCTGAAACTTCTCGTCCATGTCGAGGGACCTTTTTGTCAAAATGGAGTTTTAATGCCTTTATTTTTCGGAGACCCAGGGGTGCAGCTGTGACTTGTTTACTGGTTTAAAACATCTCTGGGCATATAACAGAGATGTCATGTGAAGTCTGTGGGGTGTGCTGAGCATAATGGGAACTTTGAGCTGTCGCTACATTCACATGCACAGAGGCTGTGCTGGTTTGTCAATAAAGGAGTCCAAGAACAAATTGCCGTCCTGGGGTGGCTAACAGTGTTTTATGTGTCTTTGTGATTAAATTCAGTCGCTTCCTCTTCGCGCTTTCACGATGGCTGCTCGGAGATTTCTGTTCTTTAATTCTGAAGCAAAACAAAAGACAGTCACAGCTAATGAGTCCGGAGGGGACGATGATTGTGTATCGTAAGTAAACACAGAAGCTTTAAGAATGGGGAAAAATTAAATTCATTCCCTTGGACAGAAGAACCAGCGTCCCACAGTTTTTATAATTGCTATTGTAGCAGTAGAGAGTGGATATCCACGTCAGCGGTATAATAACTCGGCTTTATCAGCACAGCCAAAAAAAAGAGCACATTTAGTCCCATATCTGGTCTCTCTTCACCTCCTGCAAACTCCCAGATGTCGTTACAAATTCAACTCAGTGTTTATTTATGTCAGACGGAGGACATCGAGGAATAAGAGCTTTCTTTTAAAAAGTGTGCAAAGTTACTAGAGTGACAAAACTATCGGGGGAAAAAAAAATAAACAGTCTCCTTTTGCAGTGGATATCGTCATGCAGCATGTGGCAAACAGATACGATGTCCCTGCTGCCTTCAGTATCCAAAAGTGTGAAGAGCGACGGTGACGTCCGAGCTGCAGCAGCCACCTTTCCTCTGAAAACACCCCGAGGCCCACAGACGACAAGCCGCCACAGTGTTAGACAATGTGAGGACGGACTCTCTCCCATTCCAACTCAAATGATTTTCCCCCGAGAGAAATCAGACTGGATGACTTTTATATCCTCCTCTGAAACTCTGAAGAGCAACGTCTAAATGAAACATCCCATCTGATTGTTTTCCACCTTTGGAGCAGACGAACGGAGAGGCAGCCAGACGAGCACTCAAAATAAATATGCTCTCACCACACGGTTGTTTCTCGTGTGCGACTCGGGGTGAAATCTGCAATTTTTGCTCCAATAAATAAGATGGAAGCAGTGTACAGCTGTTCTCTGTACGCCAGTTAGCTGAATCAGTTGTCGAGGTCATTTTGGAATGAGAAAGTTATCATTCCACAAAACACTGCAACTATGATACATGTTATATTTTCAGGAGATCCTGTATCATAATTGCACACATACTGTATCTAGAAAAAGTAAAAGACTTGATTAAACACTTTTAAAAATGCCATCTAATCATACATTCAGCTAAAGGAGTTGAGAACTACCTCCTAAAATAAATCAGTAAAGTTTCTCCAGCTGCACCTGGCTCTTAGAATAAATTAAAAATGACACTGATTTCTCCGACATTTGTTTGATTAAGAGAAAACTGATCATTTTGTGGGCAGTCAAACGAAGGACTGAGTGATGTGGGTGTATCTTACTTTTCATCATCAGGTTCTAGTTAGAGTTTAGATATCTGGAGAGATGCCGGGGATGTTTTCTACACCTTTATTAAAATCGTGCTGCACAGACAGATGGATGTAACCTTCCTCTTGAGTTCAGTTCTGTCTTCAGCCTGGATTTCATTACAGCTGCTTCCCGGCGGGCTGAATGAATCCTGCCCTCCACACGCCCCCCACAATCCCTCCTCCACCATTACAAAGCTCTGTCAAGGTTAGCTATGTTGTCTTGGGAATTTAGATTAACATAAAATCTGGCATTTGGTGGCCACTTTGATCCCAGGTGTCTCTTTTCAAATGCACTGTTAGCATTCATGCTACTGTGTAAATCCACTGCGAATGGAACTTTGTAACCCTGAGCGTGTCAGCGGCGCCGTGCAAAATGCAGAATATGATCCTGCAAATTTTTCTCCAATCATCTGTGCGGAGATAAATTGTGCCGGCTCGGGTGCGGATGAAATGAAAGGAGTAACTTGAAAATGAAAGCCTTAAATTACTTGTTCACTGCACATTCCCTCCATCTATTTGTGGCTGACCTTAAGAGACAGACGGAAGGAAGAGGAAAATGAGGCAAAGAGGAGTTTTAACTCAAACACTGAAGGCCTGATGTCAGCCGCGTGACATATTCCTGCCGCATTATGTTTCCCAACAGTTTTAAGCCGTAAATCCAGCAGCAGGCACAGACAGAGCCGTTCTTACAATGCGACTGGAGATGTATTGTACTTTTTGCCTCAGAATTGACTTTGTGGGTGTAATCTTCATACGTCATCTCTGGCGGGTCGTTGTCTTGCTCAAGGACACACGAGCAAGGACAGGATCCAGCTGTGACCGAGTCTGCGGAGGTCGCTCTGAAACCAGCCGACCACCTCTACCACGAGTTTACCAGAAAACGCTGATAGATCTTAAACTCTCTCCGCTGTATTGAGCAGCTTGGAAATAATCTTAATAATGCATCTGGAGCGTGGCCTTTCCTTCAAGGGCACGGACCACAAATAGGAATGATTTATACAAAGACGGCCTGATAAGGACGCGCACACAAACACACACTCCATCTGTAAATCCCGAAGCCTCAGGGAGAGACAAACTGAAAACCCTGTAAGAGAGCTCGGAGCAGTTTGTTAGGATTATAAGAGATGAAGCTACTGAAAAATATCAATGGACTAGATTAGTTGTTGTCGTCCCTGAAGGGAAACTGGGCTCCAGCTGCAGCAGCAGCAGGTAGCGATGGGATAAATCAGAGGAGATAAATAAGAGAAGGGCAAACAGGGACTTTACAAACACACACAAAACAGCATTTTTTGGCATCAGGCTATTAAGAATAAAATGTACGTGTGTGATTAAACGTGCATCAACAGTCATATCGGACACATCAGCAGCAGCCGAGCGGAACGGAGAGGAAATGAGAAATATCTGCTTCATGAAACGAGACTCGACGGAGGAAGAACCGCCGGCAGGAAAGAGCTTCAAAGTTGTTCAGAAGGAGCTGAAACACTGACAGCAGCTCCGACGTGACGCCAGCCAAACAATTATCTTCTCACTGATATCACAAAACACAAAGAAACAGCAGGAAATTAACCTTTTTATTCAATGCTCCTCACTTATTTACGACTAAAGATCGTTTCATTTCGATTTACGAAAAAAACAGACGAGCAACAGATTTTCACACTTCTCAAGCTTTAAACTACAAATGTTAAAAATACTTTTGATCCTCGATGTGCAGGAGGTTAAACTGACCCTCGTGAAGACCTTTAGAGGAGGCATAAAGGTCTGAAACACATCATATTTTGCCGCAGCTCTTTGTTCTCTGGCTCTTCTTTCGAGATCTCCCCTGTCGAGTCCACTCGCTGACATTTCCACCACCTCTTCTCCAGCTGTTCCAGCGTCTTCCTCGGCTTGCTGGCTGATGATGTTGGCAGGTTTGCTGTGGGTGTGTTCAACGCAACTCTGCTTCCTCCTTCAGATTTGTGAGCCAGTGGGTTTTTCTTCCAAGGGTCCACGTGGATTAAGTCGTCTCTCCACCAGATGTTAGCTGTGCACTTTGTTGTTCTCCTCGTCTCTCATCCGTCTTCAGCATCCTCATATTTGAGTGAAAGTTGAGTATCTTGGTGTTTGCTGGGTTGGAGCTCCAGATCCTCCTGAGCATTCTGGCCTTATTCGTCCTGATTTCATGGCATCCGTCCACACGCTGCCTGGACGTGTGCATGCTTCTGTCTGCTTCCTCTGGGGCAGTGCTGAGCCTGACGATGGGCTTGTTGATGTTGAGGAGGATCTTCATCACCTGATGTCTTTTCAGTTTCAGGTGTGGCGGTTGTGACAGCCTGTCCTTCCTCTGCTGCTGCTTTCTTTTTATCTGTGTGTGCGAGAGAAGAGCTACATAAATCAAGCTCATCTAGCTGCTCTCACGTTGTCCACCGAATCCCTTTTTTCTCTCCCTACAGTTTGTTTCCATCATGATCCAGTCGATGCGAGGAAGAGGAGGACATCCTGCTTCAGAATCAGAAATCAGAGTCAGATTTATTGCCAAGAAGGAAGGCTGGTTGAACTTCTTCAGCTGCTGCAGGAGGAACATCCTCTGTTGAGCTTTCTTGGTGAGGGATCTGATGTTCAGCTCCCAGATTAGGTCCTGGTTGATGATGGTGCCCAGGTCTGCTTCAGTCAAAAATAAATCCTCGAGTCCTGGTCCGCTGTCCTGTCGTGTTCACTGGGAGGCAGCTGAGCCCGGCTGAGCTGAGCCTTGCTGCCCCCAGTGATCCAGGTCACAAGCCAGGCGACTCCAGTCGGTCCAGTAGAGCCACTTAGCTATTTAGCTCAGTTAGCCTTGCAGCTAACAGCGGCTAGCCAAAGACAGCTACAGCAAAGAGTACCGTGAGCAGCAGCTGTTGGTCATGTTGCCCTCTATAGTTCTGGAGCGACCAGATCCACAGAAAGCTCTGACAGAACCGGTCTGGGTCCATGATTAGAAGAGTTCCTCTTTATTGTCATTAATTTCTTTACTGGATGTGAATAATATGCCAATACTGCCGACTTGAACAGGGACAAAGTTTGAAGAGTCTGAATTATATTAACAAGTATGAATATATGATGATGATTGTTACTCTGAGTCAGTAGCTTCTCTCTCCTGTCTGTGGCTTCAGCTGCTGTCTCTGATTAAATATGCTGCCGATGCTGTTTGCGGCTGCAGCTAACCTGGATAAATGGAGCTCGAATATGTTTCCTTCAAGCTTCGGTTTTCCAGCATCCCAAACAGCCTAATTAATTGTCATTGACTGCAGCTGTTGGCACCAAACACTCCAGAGATCCTTTGTCAAACTCCTGAAGCCGAGTTGGCACTGAACGCCTCTGCAGATCAATATATATAAACTTCATGGATCAATCATCTGTGCTTCGACTGTCTGAAATACCAAATGTTCTTTGCTCTCAGCTCGTTGCAAATGTTCCAGCTTTGGTTTTTAGATAACAAGAAATGTTGCTTTAATTCCACAGATGAGACTCAGTGAACAAAAACATTCGATTCTGTGGAGAGAAAACCGTTTGAGTCATGGGGTCAAAGGCTGCTGGCTGCCGTCGGTGTGGACGCAGCACTCTGTGTGAGCTGCAGCAGCACGAGGAAAGATAAATCATCACTGTTGGAGCTGCTGGGTGGAGCCTGGAGAGGCCACAGCCGGGATCAGGACTTCTTTTTGTTTATACGTTTCACTTCGTCCCAGAGGAGATTTTGTCTTCTTTCCAATCATTTTCTGGTGAATAATTCATAGGAGAAAAAAGAAAACGTGCTGTGTACTTGTTAATATTTATCTCTTTAAATGTCACCTCTGTACCCAATCACGACTACACTGTGCGGTTCATCCTCGTTTCTGCTTCCTACCGGCTCCAGGCTCATGATGATGATGATGTAAGGGCAGACGGCACCTTGTGTGTGCGCGACAGCGATGAACAGATGGCCGCGCTGCGCTTCAGGCGAAGAAGTAATATAGATTTATTCCATACGGATCTGACACCTTTGCAGTGTGATGTACTTTAAGTGGAAAAAGACGCTTTTTACCCACTAATGCACTTGAACCTGCATTTGACACCTTTTAATTCACACCAGCAGGCGTGCACGACTCAAGGTCAGAGACACGAAGAACAAAAAGCACAGATCAGGGTCAGAGATCAGGTGAAATTGCAGTGACTGAGTGCGCTGAATAACATTAACATTTATCTTTCCAAAGAGAGAGTTTTGGCGAGCGTGTTCAGAACCCTGAATTACTTTGACGGAGCTGCTTAAGAGATTAACAGACGATGGAAAGCACCCACTTTCTTTTTTTCATTGTGCAGTTGGATATCGTATGCAAATAGCACCACGTCCCCGAGGAAATAAAGGTGTAAAAAAAAAAAAAAAAACACACAGAAATAAGCACAGAGCTTGACCTTGTGGAGAGGAAAATCACACTTAAAGATATTTTACGCCTCATTACATCACACAACATGGAGCGGAAAGTGAGGAGGGGGGAGCGTGAGTCACGAACATGTTCTGCATTCAGCAACTCTGCTGAGGAAATCTGTTGAGACAAGTGAGTCCAAGTGGCCTGATGACGCCACAGCAGCTAATAAAGCAACCTGGAGGATTCAAGGGTTAACATCACGATTCAGGGAAAAAAAAAATGAGACAGCAGTGAAACAGTTCTGGAGCTCTGAGCTTTTTCCTGCAGCATCACCATGAAATGAGCTGAGTGAAAACATTCTGATATCGGATTTTTTAATGTGCAGTCTCTCTCTGTCGATAACAAACCGAGCATGACTGTCGGGAGCAGAGCACGGCTGTCGGTCATAACCTTTCAACCTCATTTCCTCACATGAAATATCAAAATAAAGCCTAAGTGATCAGGAAAAAAAAATGCGATAAGCCATGAACATAAGCCATAAATGTTTTTTCGGTCAAATTTCATGAAATAAGATCAAATCAATAACGTTTCAGAATTCACACCTGAGGTTTTTACAGTTTTACTAACAGCTTCAGACTCACCTGAGTGATTTGTGTGCGTCCGCTCCAACGGTTCACCGCAGCCGACAACATTTCTCCTCCCCGTCGTTCCCTTCTGCTCCCTGGAGGATGATGGACACAGTTTGCGGATGAAAGCTGATGGTAATGGAGGTCATGTGGAGTGAAACGACAGTATGGCCGCCCTGAAGCATTGTGGGGAGGAACAGGCATGTCAAACGCTTGCAGCAAGAAATCTGCGAGTGGCGTTTTGGATGCAGATGATTGTTCATGTTGCAGAGACTGAAGTGAACCTGAGCTCATCCTCAAGATATCAGGCGGGATGTTACCAGGCAGGCGGCTTCTGTGGCTGTTTCTGCCGGCACCATTCCTCCCTCCAGCACCGATCTGCTTCGACATATCGCCAGCTCATCGCTCTAACTGGTTTTAGAGCCTTTTTTATGCCTTTTCCACTGAAGGCCTGATGGGCAAGTGAGACCTCATTTTTCTCTGGTGATCCATTTTCTAAATTCTACAAATGAAAAACTGAGAAGATGAAAAGTATCCACGTTCTTCCAGGGGAGTCGTGCTCCAAACACAGGATGTGATAGCAGGTTATGCAACATGACCGTCGTTACTTCTTTCCTACAGCGAGTCACAGTCGTGACCCAGAGAAGGACCAGAGAGATACACAAGAACACTGGCACAAAACCAGAAGGAGGTCAGAAAACACTTGTTGTTAATTCTTCTGTTCACAGAGTCCTTCAGCAGCGTGAGGACAGTCGAAGTCCATCAGCACCACACAAGAGTGCCACTGCAGTCTTTCTATGTAATTATGTAAGTACGGTTACAGTGAAGACATGGAGTGTAACAGGTCTGTACCATCCATATGTGCAGCCGGTGAGGATGGTCACATTTTTCACTCATGGAAAAATAATAATTCAAATTTCACTTTTTACACAACGAAAACAAATGGCATGAAGATTGCATTAAAAAAAAAAATCTGAAAAAAATGTATTTGAATGTATAACGAAGTGATTTGTTTTTTTTCTCATACGGAGCAAAGTGATTTTTTTTTCTTCTGACAAAAATTGTCCAAAAAAAATGCTTAACTTTGGGATTTATTACTGTTTTCATGAGAGAAATAAATGTGCTTTTGATGTTGTTTCATGTGGAGCAGAATTTATTTCTTTTGAATTGTATCACACAGAATTATTTCTGTTTTTCACAAGAGCTTTTTTAACTTGTTATTTTAGAGGAAAAAAAATAATCTCATGAAAAAAAATGTACAAAAAATGATTTATTTATTTTAATTTCTTTTGTTCTGTGTAGGGACCAGAGTGAAACTTTTTTTTTCTTTTTTTTTTCTCAGATAATCTTTTTCTTTTTTTTTTTTTTTAGAAAGTTCTGTGTGCGAAACAGTGTGGAACGTTTTATTTTCTCTGAGAAAGTCAGTAACGGAAAAAAAAATAATATGTAACATGTAACTGAATAATAAAAACAAAATAATGTGAATGTTTTTGTGATTAAAAAAGAGTTTCTCAGAGAAAAGTGAAGAAAAATATTCTCCTTTGAAAACAAACAAAAAAAAGAAATTCTGTGTGTGGAACCATTTTTCTTTTTCATGAAGAAAAAAAGTTTTCTCTGAAAAACAAAGTGAAGAAAAAAGATTCTCTCACAAACAAACAAATCAGTGAAACAGTTGAGACAGACACATTAAAGCTTGAATATGTAGACTGTTGTGTAACTGTCTGGACTTCAGGTTGATTTGGGCTCATTTTGCAGAGGTTCTATACATTCTGACAGACTTTGATTTTTCAGGGATCCTACTTTGAAAACCGCCAGGATGAAGTTAGTTGTTGTTAACAGCTTTTCAAAGAAGAGTCTGAAAATGATCTGAATGGTCAGAGAAGTGCTGAGTCCACATCCAGATGTGATGGTGTAAGAAAGGCGAACCTGCGCTGATAAAATGCTCTTATTGAAAGTCAAACTGAATTGTGTACATTGCTGCAAATTCAACATATTCAGTGTGTTCACTGAGGAACAGATGGACTCTGGAGGGTTACATGATTCGTTCACAGATAATCTGAATTACTCAACATTTACAGCTAATTTCCATTTTCCAATTTCCCCTGTTCCACCTCCACACTGAGTCAGAGCACCAGCAGCCAGACAAATATGGAATAGTAGCACCTTCATCCGTCCATGTAACACGTTAACACATCGTTAACGCCGGACCAGATCGATCCGTATCTAAATGACCCTGTGATCAAACGTTTAAACACGATCATTTGGAGAAAGACGTCAAAGATGGAAAAAAAATACAGGTTGTCACATCCAGTCTGAACTGAATGAGAACTGAATATACACAGCTGAAAACATTAGCATGAAAACACCCACGTTACTGTTCGCAGGCAGGTGACGAACTCTGGAATAATAATAATAATAATCATTTCTTTCCATCTGAATTCTTTGATTGACGTAATAAAAACCAGTCATCAACCCGAACTTCTGCAGCTTAATGACTTCAATTCGTGCCACTTCAGATCTTCTGCTCAGTTTTTCATTATTGCATTTTATAAAGACTCTTAAAAACGTTTCTATGTTCTGTCTTATAACCTGATTACCTTGACACAGCTGCATTTATCAACACAGTCTCCTCAAACTTCTTTTCTTTGAGTGGATTATGAGCTCAGTGTCCTCTGAATGTTCAGGACGCCTACAGTACAAAGACACACCTGACCTTTTCATAATTCCTCCAGGACAATAACGTTAGTCCGACCAAGGTTTTTCACATCGAGCCTGTTCACATCTAATCCTCAAAGCTTCAGGGACTCACATTCCATTCTGACGGCGGTCTGCTGACTTTTTGCTGACATTTTTCCTGACCTCCAGGGACCGCGTTTCATTTCAGGTGGGCCACTAAAAGCTGCAGGAACAAGCTCGATACGCGCACTTAAAGTAGAGAGCGTATGTGCACTTGTGGTGAATATTGGATGGAGTGACAGGGAGGCTTTTTCTGGGGGAGAGAGAGGGGGATGGGTGGTGAAGCCAGGGGGAAAATGGGAAGTGACGGAGGCGCTCTGTGTCTCCTGCCCTCAAGTGCTAAAGTCGATTGAGTTCAACTGAATTCGGCTACCTGCAGTTCAAATCAGGTTCCAGCTGACGGACCTCTATCAGCTGATCACCACAGACAGACACAAGTTACTTATGTGACGCTTGTTTTCTCCAAACCCCTTAACCAGGTGTTGGAATTTGGATGATTAAGTTAGAAAAAATGAAAAGTCTTCTAGATTTTGAGCAACCTTCTGACTTGCACATAAAACAGCAGCAGTATTTGCAGGAGCCGTCGTGTCATCTGTCCTGTGCAGAGCTGCAAAAACTCATCAGCAGCGACCCAAGAATTTGTAAACGACCTCGAGGCGTCCACACGGTTTCCACATCCCCCAGATCCCGGTCTGACCAACAGCTGTGCTGTGGGACGTACCGGAATAAGTCTGTTTCATGGAGGCTTCACCTCTGAACCCACAGGACTCAAAGGATTCACCACTAACGCCGTGGTGCCGAACAGCACCGGACGTCCCCAGAGGTCCGTGCTTTGATGGGTCGCTGACGAGTCCGATATGCCCCCTGACTGCTCAAACGTTCAGGGATCTGGGGAGTCTGGAGGCCACGTCGATGCCTTCAGCGTTTTGTCGCATTCATCGCATCACTCGTGAATAGTTTTCAGGTGTCCAGACCTTTCTCAGCAGAAAATTGCTTTGTAATTAGATGATCAATGTTGTTGACTTCACTGGGGAACAGTCGGGCTCATTGTTGCCCTCCTTGCAGGTTCGTCCAGCCCTGCCTGATAATGAGATCCTTCACAGAAAGTTTTCTATCTGTAGGCAAAGTAGAAAAAGAAGCCAGAGTGAAAACGTTCATCCATCTACTTAAACCAGTAAGTCAGAAAGTTTAGCCTTCATCTTGTTTATTACATGTGATGTCAAGGTCAAAGGGGGAACGGGTTCGAGTCTTGGTATGCAACCCGATCCCGACGGCTCCAGTCTGAGGTTTAGGTCTCGTGTTTGGGTTTCATTATCTGGGTTTCAGGTTGGATTTGAGCTTCTTCTTCGGTGTCGGAACATTCTGACCTCACGCGACCCCTCAATCCTCGTCGATGGTGTCTGAACTTCTTTCCCAGCCGCGGTTTAACAGACGCTGAGCTTCTGAGCTTAACGTGCACCAGCGGTTAAAGTAGACGGTGGATATCATGACAGGCTGCAGTGGCTCCTGTTGGCTGATGATGGAGGCGAGCGGTGACGGGCGACAGAACAGAACGCCGAGACTCAAACTGAAGCGGCGTGATTCTTCAGAACACCTCGCAGTGTTTAATCCTACCTGTGTACGGTTGCTATGGTTACCTGCCATCGCTTCAAAAAAGTGGAATATGTTTTAAAGTGACATTTTTTTTTTAGCCCTTACTGTTGCTATACGGTAGTCGACCGTCACAAGGCAACTCAAAGTGCTTTACAGGCACAAACACATTTCAGTAAAAGCATTTTAAAACCAGTAAAAACATTAATAACAAGCACCAAAACAAGTAGGCTAGAACAGAGAAGCTTTAAAAGAAACAAGACTGTAGAGTCAGAGTCGTCATGCAGTTCAAAGACTTGGCAAAAAGAAAAGTTTTAAGTGTTGGAGTTTATGATAATAACACATGCTGTATCATGTGACGCTCAACACGAGCAGACAGTTTCATGTTTTCAGTGCAGAGATGATCCTTGCTGCATCCTGATCCATCCTCTCACTCCCCCTCTGTTCACTGTAAATCAGCCAACAACAACAACTTGGAACCGTGTCGCTCTCACGTCGCGTCTCTGTGAGATCTGGTAATGTGCGACCTCGTCACCCATCAGTCACGTATTGTGCAAAAAAAAAAAAAAATAAAGCCACGGCCGCAAGACTCCTGATGACGAGGCAGACAGTCGCGCAGTGCGAGGAGGATGGACATCTGACGACTCTGAGCGTCGATAATCCGACCGAGGCGTCAGATGAAGAGCTGCCAGCTGCAGACAGCGACACGACACTCCAGCCTCAAACTGCTGCTGCCACAAAAGAATCAGGAAAATACAAACAGATGCACAGATGTGACTCCCAATGAACGATGAATGGTTAGAAGGATGGATTTTGTATAGTTGAGTACCATAACGGCACTCAAGGATTTTAAACGTGTTGATAAATGTTCTCTCTCTCACACACACACTCACACACACACACACACACACACCACAAGACTCATGTAGACTCCCACAGATATTTCATCAATAAACCATTTTAATGTGGCTACTTTGTGTGTATTCAAAGATCTGACAGGCAGAACCATAACACACACACACACACACACACACACACACACACACACACACACACACACACACACACTCTGCCAGCCATTCAGCAGAGCCAGAATCCAGGTCTGGACGCCGGAGGAGACGCACAACCATCTGGATCCTCTGCTGTCCTACATTCAGCTCTTCACCTCCAGTTTTACCATCTGAGAGCATCAATAATGCAGAACTGTAAAAGACTGTTAACTTGAACAGAGGAGATCTCCCTGCTGGAGCAGAAGCAAACGTCTGACTGTGCTTTTATTTGCCAACCTGGTGATAAAAAAAAAAAAAAAGTAAAGCACGTAGTGACACACACCTTTTGTGTGATTGATAGCACAATTTGCTTTTTTGTGACTTTGTGAGTGACGGCCGGAAACTCTCCAGCGACGACTCACTTTGAGTCAAACCTCTGACACTGTTTTAGAAAAACGTCAGAAATAATTGGATTCTAATGGGACTGTGAAGCACCTCTCCGTCCATCCCTGCAGTCGTGTGGGCCCGTCGGAGCGCGGCGCTGCTGCAGGAGGACGTTCAGCCTGCAGTCTTTTACTGTGCTGCAGGTTTTTGGTTTGACCAGGTGAGAATAGTTTTTTAAATTCAAAATGTGGCACCAGATAACAAAATTGAGACACGTGAAAATGTAGGTGTCCAGCAGCGTCCAGTAGTCCACATTTCCATAACAAGGCCTGCTCACGTATAAAAGCTTTTCCAAAGCGCAGGTGGGAAACGTTCTGCTGGTTCTGGTGTTCCTGCACGTTGACCACGTCAGGTGTATCAGAGCTGCACTCTGGATCCAGTCACACAGATGTTGGACCTGGTTTCAGGTTGAGTTCATGACATTAGTGTCCAGATGATCGCTGTGTCAGAACGTGTGGTGTCTGGATCTCCTGCCGTCACACTCTGAAGAGCCCGTGTTTACACTGACGATCCGATAACAAAAGTGTTCCTGCAGCCTCAGTTCTCCAATTTAAGTTCAGAGAAAGTTGTTGGAAACTAATCTTCTTCCTGCTGAATTGTCTGAGATTCTGTTCCTGTGATTAAAAAAGGGCTGTGTGTCCGACTCCGCTCACACCGCGGAGGTGAAAACCCTCCAGCTCCCTTAAAGCTACATTCACCTTCACACTCGTAATGTGTTTATTGTTGCTCGGTTCTGTTACTGCGGCCGTATGAATCCTGCCGCCGCTCGCAGTCTCCTCGACGCCTCTCTGAGGATGAAAGGTTTTTGCAGGACGTCGACGTTTCGAGGCAATTTATGTCCAGATGGGAGCTGTGTGTGTGTGTGTGTGTGTGTGTGTGTGTGGTGTTTGTAAAACCTGCTCATGCTTTGTTTTAATCACACTTGGTGCCAGATGGCCGGTGTTTCGGCAGGTGGGATTTAAAGTTGGTCAAATATTTTCTCTGAATGGCAGACCGACTCTGCAGGCAGCTTAATGAGCAGAACGATTAGTCATCAGCTGTAAACGGTCCTAATTCTCACGGTATGAATAGAAAGTATACATGTCAGTAGGATCACTTGTTGATGGAGTATCTGTTTGCAGAACTGCTCTGCAAATTCATTCATGAAGTTTAACTGAAACCAGCAGCTGTCTGGAAGAAAAAGAAACTCAATCCTGATTATTAATCTGTCTCTGCACGGTCGTGGATCATTTCTCAGGAGACCGGAGAGATCGAAGGGTTGTGCGTTTCTCAAATATCTGCACTCTAACAGAAAGCACCACAAACAGAAACGCCTGCCTGCAGCTGCTGAAGCCAGGAGGAGGAAAACTCCACAGTCACATCCTTGAAATTCTATTTTTGCAAATTGGAGTCACACAAAGCTTCTTCTCACATTTGCCATTACTTCTGTCTCAGGCACACAGATTGGAAGCGAGTGTCGGCAGGTGAGTCGGCCTGCAGGTTGGCGTTAAAGTGAAAGTATTCATGAGCTCCCAGTCGCCGCTGGCCCCAGATGACTCAGGCTAATTGAAGTGGGGCCCCTCCAGTGTGTTGCTGAGGGTCCCGACAGGAGGTCGGACATGAGAGAGGGGGGTTCTGGGATTTCGGGTTTAGTTGGTGATTGTTGGAACAGCGGAAAGAAAAAAACAAAATTACTGCAAAATTGAGTCTGTTGGGTTTGGCAAGCAACTGTTTCCATTTTAACTAAAAAATAATCTTTTTCTTTAATGAGATGTTTTGAGAAAAACAACTTGAGCCTGTCGGTGGGAGAAACGTGCACTACCTGCAGGGATTTCATTACAAACGCAGTGACTTGCCAACTGTTCTGACGATTGATCGTCATCATTTTTTTTCTTGCAACAATTCCTCAATAAATCGAGAAAATAAGCAACCTGTTAGCTGCAGCCCTGCTCAGCAGCTTTGGTTTAGAAAAAAACTGGGAAACTCCGGCAGGAACACATGAACCGTAATAAACTAATCAGCTGGGAATCCATGAAGCTGCTGTGCTGATCTATGGAACAGAGCATCCACGTCTACAGGTGGGTCAGGTGGGCTGTGTTCCTCACAGGGTCGACACTCAGTGCTGGCACCAGGTCCAACTCGCTCAGATAACCGACCAGTTCAAGCTCCGAGTTATAAACTAACTTGTTAAAAAGTCTAATAATAAATGTATGTTGGACTGCACACACACACACACACACACACACACACACACAGTGAGTGTGAGGCGAACAGGAAGGCAGGGCTGTTCAGGCGGCACAAAGGGCCCAGCTGTGTGGGAAGTGATTGCTAAAATTGCATCATGGCAGCCTCTCCATCATTCACAAAACATGTGACTGCTTTTCCTTTCACTCTGTTCTCTAAAAGAGCTTCTGTGATGGAGGAAAAAAGAAAAGTGGGGAGGGGAGGAGGGGCTCGACTTGCAGATGGACGTGTCCTTATTTGAATTCTCACCTTCGCTGCCATCCTCGCTCACTCGCTTCCTCTCGTCTCATTTATTCTTTGTTCTGCGGGCTCGCTGTCATCCCGCTCTCCCCTGTATTTCTTGTATTTTCTCCACGTTACTGTCACCTCCCCGCTCTCGCTCCCTCTCTGCTCTACGCTGATTATGAGGCTTACTTCTAATGATGTCTTTGGATTTCAAGTCTTCCTGACATGTGTAAAGTGATCGCGTCTGCACTCTGCTGTGTCGAGGGTTTCTGGCACCGCAAATGTGACACGGAGGCAGAAAAATGCAGAGTGCAGCTCTTTAAAAAAAGAAGAAAAAAACCCCCACATATTCTCACTTTTTAATAATTAGTTTTAACCATCAGGGAGACCACACGCCCCCCCGACAGTCTCCAAAATCAGGTCTGTGCTCGAAGTCTCGGTTACAGCTCGATCCTAAACTGCTTTCATGACTGGATCTAGAGTTAAAGCTGCGAGTTCCACCTTCCTCCCGTCACTCCTCCTGATGAACTCTCCGCAGTCATGTAGGATTTTAAAAACAGTCGACACCGAGCCTGATCTGATGAGACAGAGGTCTGTTTCTATGCTCTCTGTTGGTTCTGATAACACTGCTCAGATCAGGGATCACACTGGGTCTCGTCCTAAAGCTCCAGAGGCCAAATTAATATAAACAGTCACGATGAGGTCTCTGTTGAGAAACAACAGGATGGAGCAGGTTGAGTTTTCAGACTCTGACCTTTTAAAAATTCAAGTCAAGAACTATGACTGTGAACTAGTAGGATTTTAACCAGCTCCTGTGAGGTGAGCTGAACATGGAAGAAAACTAAAAGAATTAAAAATAAAATGTTCCTATTGTGTGCTGGACGTTTTACAGAACCAGAACTGTGTTTCTCAGCCCAGCTCCACTCAAGACTTTGTGTTTGGATCTCATGGCTCCATTAACCCGTGAAGCTGGTCCCGAGTCCCGAGTCAACGATTTATTTTCTTACATGTAGAAATGCCTGCATCCTGTCGGCACACAGTCGGCATGTTTGGACCGATCAGGGCTTGTTAAAGGATTGATTTTAACGCAGTTTCATCGTTTTGTTCACACAGAAACAGTCACATCGTTGCCAGAAAATAAGAAAAGAGTCTTAATTAAATACTCAGTTATTAAACGAGTCTGTCATGTTTGATGTTTGGGGGGAAACACAAACTGGAACACTGCGATTGTTGATTGATGGGCAAAGAAAAAAAATCATTGGTGGACTGAAATCTGAAGCTGCAGAGGAAAAGAAAAAGGCAGACTGCAAGAGAGCGTAAGAAAATGAAATTGGCCTTCAGTTCTGGACCCTCACTCGACGATCAAAGCCTGCTGCTTGAACCTCTCACTTTCTTTTTCTTTTTTTTTGGGAAGAACGCTTTGCTCTTCCACATAAAAGCCTTTCAAAACACACAAACACACACCCACAGATAATCTGCCACCACCACCACCACCACCTCTCTGCTGGGTGGAGAACAGTGGGAGCTCGTAATATTGTCACTGTTTGGACAAACAGCCCGAACATCTCTGACGTCAGACACAGATATGAGAACACACACATTAAGGCGCGTGCGTGTGTGTGTGTGTGTGTGTGTAACACCTCCCGTCGCTTCCACACTCACTTCACAGCTAGACCCTCCTCCTCCTCCTCCTCCACATTTAGCACTGACTAAATATACGTGTTGAGCATCGAGCTCTGCAGTCTTATAAAGATGATCTGTTTACTGCCATTTTTTCACCTGAACTGAATCTGAAATTTAAACAACTTGCACAGAGAGATTTATTCTCATGTGATTATTTTTGTGTTGCACCTTGGCACCACAGCTCTGAACTGTCTGGACTTTGGATTATTGCAGAGAATAAACGCTGCGGCAAAGACAATTTTATGAAACTTACACTTTTCCCCACCTTTCCTTATTTCTGTAAAAAGCTCCAGTTTGGCGAAACACACTTCACTCTAAATCGATCTACGCGCTCTAAAGGATAGATTGTGACTAAAGCCGGCTTGCAGTGATGAGTGTCCACGTTCGGCACGATGGCGTTTAATGTCCCCGTCCATCCTGATGTGTTTAACCAAGTAGAACAACATGCAAATATCTTAGACTCGAGTCAAACAGATACCTCATCTCCAAAACACAACACTGACTTTGAGGCAAGGAAACCGGAAGTTTTTATTCCAGGCTCAGGGATTCATTTCTGCGGCTCTCTTGTATATTTGCCCTGTTTGTGTCGAGTCCACAGAGCTGCAATGTCACCTGTCGGTCAGCACGGAGAGCCATAAAATGTCAGATATTTATATGTAAATGATATCATTATGTTTTTTTCCCCAGTAGACATGATTTACAATACGTCCAGACTTCTCAGGAATCTGGGTCAGTGTCCCCTCTGGACAAACGTTGATTCATAAGTACCTCAGCGCCTCTCTCTCTCTCGGTTTAGTGACTTTCAGCGCTTCCTTTACTTGTGCGCCCACACAAACACAGCAGCTCAGGACCAGACCACCTCCGACACGAAGCCACCTGGTGCCGAGCTTGTTTTTCTGCTTCATCTACGTGAAAATATCAAAAGAAAGTACTTGTCTGCGAGCGTGTAGGTGAAACAGAGGATTGATATATATCACCTAATTTTTGTGCACTATGAGTCATTAGTGTTAACAACCAGCTTTCAGAGTGATGGAGTCCTGCAGAGCCTGGAGGAAATTTTAAACTTCTGCTTCTGGGTCTTGAGCCGGTTTGTCGGCGATAAGCAAGACGAGTGTGTGTCAAAACTTTAGAGGTAAGGTGACTGATAACGCACACAGAGTACAGGTGGAACTGCTGCTGATGATTTTCAACTGTTAATCTAATATTTAGGATGTAGAAACACAAGTTAGAACTGGGTGATGTTGACACTATTGCAGCACTTTCAGCACTTCACAAGAGCTCGGACTGCTCGACAAAATCAAACACCAGGATAGAAGTCGATGTTTCTGTATCGTAAATCTTTTTGATCGGTCGCTTGTAATATTCTATTATTTTGAAATGCTGGAATTTTATTTGTAGTAAACGTCTGAAACAAGCAACAGAACAGAGGTTTAGTATAAAAAACAACCAGGAGAACAAACATGATTGTATGTAAGTATGTATTTTTTCACAAAAGGGTGAAAATATAGAAAATTGCACAATTTAAGACAATAAAACAAGAGGAAAATCAAACGACAACCTTTTAGAAAATGTTTCTGTACAAAAGGAAAGAAAAAGTCAGCAGTCCTTCATCTGAACACAATATAGTGGCTTCAACTTCAACTGCAGGCAGAGACAAACACCTTCATGCAGTCATGAAGGAACAGCGGCAGAACCATCAGACTGATGTTCTCCTGCATTATGGAGCCTTAGTGTCACACTGTGCTCTTTTTTTAAACTTGTCGGCAGACAGATAAAGTGCGGAGTGAGTTTATCTGACTCCTCTGAACGGTTCCACACGGAAAGTTGCTTAGAACAATGTCAGACTTGTTCAACGCTCGATTAGCAGCTTTGTTGATCCAACTCTCAGAAAGTAAATCGTTTTGTGTCGCCTCTGCTCGTCTCGACCAGACGCGTGAACAATGACAACAATTTGTTATCTCGCTCGTTAAAAGTGGACAAAAACACAAACTCCGACACGGTCCAGAAGTTTCTCTCACAAAAAACTAAAATTGCACAGGAAGGTAAGAAAAAAATAATATGCATCTGTTTTCTATAAAGTGTAGTGTAAAGATATACAAATCTAGAGTGCTTACCATTTAAAATATATATATGCGGCTACAGGAGTTACAAAGTAGCTTCACTCAGAGATTAAACTAGAGTGACGAATCGACACCTGTTGATTAAATTATATATGAGCTCAACATTTTTGGGAAAATGCACTTATTTGCTGTCATTTTGGAAAGTAAGATGAGATCAACACCACTTGTGTCTTTGCATTTAGACTGGAAGCAGCCTGAATGGAATGGATGGTTTCTTTTTTTTAGAGGCAGATTTCCGCTGACGAGCTTCAGAGCTGCGTGATGAACGCGTGCAGACACGAGGAGTATTCATCTTCTCATCTGACACTCAGGCCCAGACAGGAAGTCCGACGTAGAGCACCTGGTCACCTTCCAAAATAAACCGCGCTGAACATGTGAGGTCACAGAGACTCGATCAGCGTCTCGATGCGGCTCTCCTGCACAAAAGTAAATAACTATACTTTCCAAAAAGCTGAACCATTTCTTGAACTGACACTTTTTCAACGTTAATAACTGTTTAATTAGTGACTTTACTCTAAATGTCTATTTGAACAGTTACATATTGAGGATTTCAAATTAAATAGGATCACCTAGAAGACATGCTTCAGAACTCTTCAGCCATCAGGACAGAAAAACATTCAGTGCTTCCTTCATTTCTAAACTCGGGGTAAGCAAAAAATAAAATAAAATAAAAGGATTATACAGTTCAATCTGAAGGCTAATTATTTGGCCATCCTGGAGCGAAGGCGCCTCTTAATGATCTGGTGGTCGCTCTCTTTCTCCTCTGGCTCTCTGCTGATGATCTACAACGAGAAAATAAAGACCAAGTTGTTTAAATGTGTGTGTGTGTAACTGTAGGGTTGTAATTGGAAAGGCAGCCACCGTCTTTCAACAACCGATCAGAAGATCGAGTATTTTATTCAACATATCGTATATCATATATGCAATAATTACATGAATTACTGCTTCAGCTTTATTTCTTCTTGGAGTTTACTGTTAAGAGTCTGATATCTACATTAACAAGGTTGAAAAGCAACATGCTATCGCTAAGATTTGAAGATGATCCACAGTCCGAGTGCAGCGTGAGGACTTCTTTTCATTTTCTGTTGGATGTCAGTGAGTCACTTCCAGAAGGACTCTGAGTGGAGGGAGTGACAAACGGCTCAAGAGAGGCTGGTAACTGGTAATTGACGGCCGCTCCTGCTGGAGTGACGAGCGCTCTGCTGCTCACTAGATTCTCGTCTCTCGTCGCAGGAAGTTCATGGTAGGTGAGGAGCCTTGAGATGGTAAGGTCACGTCTGACATGTACATGTTTTGCTAATCACACCACCGAGTCAGAGCTGAATGTGGCTCCGCTGCATGTCAGTAAGTGTTCAGATATATATATTTCAGAAATATAATTGCTGAAACCATAGAGGCTGGCTTTATAACAGATGGACTGGATTAAACCCACCGGGGGTTTCTCTCGATTGAGGCTCGGCATCCTTTGAAATGTTTGGAGACAACAGTGTGTTTGATGCCTTTACCAGATAAATATCTTATTTTGAGGAGTACAAACATTTTTCTCTCAGGGTGGAAAAACTGCCTCCTCCAGCATTTTCAACTGGATCGATTCAGTTTTCTAAATACATAAAAACAAATATTAGACTCTTTTATTTAGGATCAAAGTTGAGAGAATCCCAGACCCTGTGAGTGTGTGTGTGTGAGTGTGTGTGTGTGTGTGTGTGTGTGTTAGAGCTGCAGCGACTGCAGGTTTTAGAGTTTGTTACCATGAAATCAAGATATTTTCTGAGAAGATTATCGTACCGTTAATTTTCATGCCGTTGCAAGTGTGTGTGTGTGTGTGTGTGTGTGTGTGTGTGGTGCGATGGACACTTACTGGGTGTGAGGGCATGTCCATGGGCGAGGAGATTTCAGGCCTGTAGAGTTTCCTTTTGTTCTTCTTGGCTCTCAGGCTGAGGGGTGAAGAGGAGGCTGCTGAGTCTGCATCACCCCGACCGCCGACCAGACTCATCATCTTCTTGGCTGCAGAGACAATTTTAGATAAGAGGAACATGCTGACTGGATAGATAGATAAGCAGTAAATTCAAAGATCTATCGAACTTCATGTTGGTAAATGTGCTCAGTAGTATAATTACTCTCCAGTCACAGAGCGGAGTCTGTCAGACTCTGATCCACAACACTTTCACTAAATAAATTCATTATGTCATTTTTTAAATGTCAGTGTTATCCTTTAAACATCTCAGCATCTGTAGGTCAACAGAGTCACGGTTGTTATTTACTGTTCAGGGATCAGAGGAGAGTGCAGGGTGTAAGAAGGAAAGGAGGGGAATCTGGAATCGGTGGAGGAGAGAGACGGGACAGCGAGGAGGGGAGAGGAAAGAATCAGTGAAGGGAGAGAAGGAGTGAGGTGTTATAATAATGAAGATAAAAGACAAGTGAAGGTGAGAGATGAAAGATGGAGGGACAGGAGGAAGGAATAGCGAGTAGGAAAAAAGGAGAGAGGGAGATGGGGGGAGGAGGAGGATCAGATGGCGGCAGACGACTGCCCCCCTCGCATCGGAAGCCCGGGGCGACAATTAATTGACCGAGTGAAACTGCCGGTCCGCGGGGATAAAACACAGAGAGGACTCTGGTGGATTCCAATATGTTCCCCGTCTTAGCTTTCTCCTCTAAGCCATCATTAGTGTCCCAAACTGGCTGCCCTTGCCCGGTTACTTTGTCAAACCTGTGTTATCCTTCCAAAAAATGACTCCTACAGGATCTCGGGGCTTTGTCCTTGTGAGGCTGCTGTTGTGTTTCTGCACACAGGTTTTCAACTATGAAATTAAAAAGAATTCTGAAAGCCCATTGGGAACCGTGTGATCGCCTCCTGGAATCAGTGAGTGGCTGAAGGTGAATGAGTAAAAGGCACGAGAGCACGGCGGGGAGGACACACTGTGTATATAAGCATCTTTGGTGTTTGTTTATGTGCACGTGGTCGGATTGGTTGTAAAAAAGCGAGAAGCAAGTATCGACCGCGTGCTTCCTGATCGTTATTGGAACATTTAAGCTCATTTATTTGGTTTTTAGCAACGCAGAAATATTGCATCAGTAAAGCAATTTCTGTAAAGGGCAGATACTGAAGCAGACTGACTCATTAACATTCTTCATCACTGCAGCGCTCTCGGTTGTGTTTTTTTTTCTATGTTGCTTGAAGATAAATTGCATATTTTTGCTCGTATGTTCACAGAGATTAAATACACAGCGCACGTTGACGTTTTAATGACATTAATGGACGCCCTTTGGTTTAAAAATACTCTTTAGATTGTGTTACTGGTCCTCAAAAGTTGTTAGTTTTATATTATATTCGTATATTCATCCTGAACCACTGCAGATGTCACACTTCAGTGCATCGAGTCACACTGCATGTGGCACGAGTGAGCAACAGCGACGAAATCAGCTGGACGTCATTGTTTCTCTTTGACGTGTTCAAACTGGCTGCGAGCTGCGACTCTTTGTTTCTGTTTTCGCTCCTGTCGCATCACTTTGTTCATCAGCGAGTGGAAACACGCTGGACTTGCGATTGCTGTAGATGGCATCACCCTCAAGTGTCAATCACTGGAGCGAGAGATGGGAGGAGGGGTGGTGGGGGGATAGTAGTTGAGAAAAAAAAGAAAATCAAGGTCAAAGCAACTTCTCGCTGTATTAAAGCTAACAACTTGGTTTGCAAACGAATCCAGTGCCAGAACAGATCAGAAACTTCAAATAGTATTTTATTTCTTTAGTTGCTTAGTTTTATTGCTGAATTTTGGTTCGACAAAGTGTATTTTCTATTTTAAGGTTTAATTTCTTGAGCTCTTGGTTTGTCCATTTTGTTGGTTTTTGAGCTGGTTATTGTTGTAATAACGACGCTCCAGATTATCACCGTGTTTCCATCTTTTGAAAGATGGAAGATTTGACTTTGATTTTAATTTGTTCTGCCTTCTGTTATGTCAAGTTAAATTTATTTAATGATACTTGCAATTACTGTAGTAATGCAAGTTTCAAGCAGCTCAGCTAGAGACATTTTTCATAACTGATGAAATAAAAACAGTTTCAACCCTCCACTGGTGCATCATTTTGATGCTTCATCATATTTAACCTCCTCTTTATGTTTGAAATAAATAATCTGCAGATCTAGCGTTCTCTACTATCCATCTGGACCCAGATATAAGTTACACATCTCCCGCAGCGCAGACCTTTAGTGCCAAGCAGCGTGGGCGAGCTCTGCAGGAACTCTCCGATCTTCTGCAGCGTTCCTTCCTTTCTGCTGCGGATGCTGCTCTGGGAGTCCTGGCGGCCTGCTGAGGAGGAGATCTGATCACAGACGACAGTGAACCTCGGTTAGTCTCTCAGCATGTAAGGGTTTCAAGTAAAAGCACATTAAAACATATCACGGACGAGGACGGTTGTCCAGATTGAACAAAAGATCTGAAGCACTGATCGTGAAGTGAAACTGAAGTAGCTGGAGACTTTCAAGATGTAATCATGAGCATAATTCTCGTCTCTTGAAGCCCCGAGATTTGAAAAGAGGTAATTTGCACCCTCGACGTGCGGTCAACCTCATGCAGACGAGGTGAGCAGTAACGCTTTTTGCTCAGCAGCTACAGAGAAGACTTGGCTTAAAAAAGGGTGTGAATAACATCTTTTCAATTCAATTGAGGACCTGGAAGATTCCAGAGGCCTCGATTAGGCCACACAAGCTGCACAGAGCCATTTTTATCTTGTCTGTCTTTTCAGGTGTAGTCCTCAGCTGTTTCAGCTGTTTAGGAGAGCGCTGTAACGCACAAATGAATTAATAAATTAATAACTAAACTAGTAAATGAAAACACAACACCGGCAGTCAAACCCACAAAAACAGAAAACCTCATGCAAAATGCAGAACGTAACGTTCTTGTGTAAGAAGATGATAACTTCGGGTTTGCAGCGACCTTCTGTATGATGCGACATTGAGGCGTTAAGTATGAATTATGTATGTTAATACATGTATGATGTATCGGGACACATGTTCATGGTTATGCATGCGTGTGTGTGATTCTGTCTGGTTGTCACCTCCTCTTGGTGTGGGGTCAGCTTTGGCGTCAGTTTGGTCTTCGTGTTCCGTCTGTTCTGTGCCTCCACCTCATCCTGTCAACACACACGGGGGGAAATGCACAAGCACATACAAGATTAAGACAAAAACACACACACACACACACACACACACACTAAATGGTAAAACAGAGAGTGTCTTCTGAGTCATCTGTACCAGAGGATAAGTACGAAGCAGACGATCAGAGAGGTTAGAGAGAGGAGAGGAGCTAAAAACAACCACACACGTTTCATAATGGCAGGGCGGTCAGGACGAGATGGCTTCGGTCGCTAATACAAGGTACACAGACATCAGGAGAAAAACATACAGACGGCTTCAGTCAGCGGTCAACCCCGCTTTTACCATTTTACCAGCTGGAATAATTTTTCAAGGGGAGAAAACAAGCTCCAATTTAGGGTTATTTACCTGCCAGAGGGGCTTGAAGGGCTGACAAGCTGAAGCGCTACCAGTCAAAATATATTGTCTGGTTGTCTCAGAAACAGCCAATTAATCTTCAGCTTTCACTTTTCTGATGTCAGTGACAAATACTATTTTCAACCATGGCTAGAAAACCATTCATTAGGACTAAACAATGAAACTGAAAATGAGTATCGATGATGTGTTCTTCATGCATTCAGACTGAATGTGAAGGAACATCTTGTTTTTCCCCCAGGAATGCCAAGAATAACCATTTCATCTGAAGGTATTTCTTTAGTAAACTGAGGCGTCTGACAATTTTCCTCCTGGCCTGCTGTTTGAGAGGCAACAACATGACGTGATTACGATGGTGTAGGAATGAAAATGACTGCATAGAAGTTTTGATTAGGAGAAACCTAATTCATGGCACTATTAAAGAACTGTCCACTTCATTCCCTTTGCAACCACTGAACAGTGGTAAGAATGATTTGCGACAGCGCTGAAAGGTTTTGTGTCGAGATATTTACTGGGGTTTGATCAGGACTCTCCTAAAAACAGGACTCAAGGATCATACAGGGCTGCATAATTGATCAAAATAGCAATGGCCAATTATTTTGATTATGTCAAAATGTGTTCAGCCCTAACCTCACATACAAAAGTAATCCTTCTCAGTCATCACTAGTGTCTGCCCTCTGCCTGTGTGTTTTATTGACTGAGACATCTCTGGACAGACTTTGAGCAATGGCTGTGTGCCCCCCAGTCGATAACTTTACCACCAGCAGTCGGCTGCCTTAGTCGGCCGTGGTCAGGGGCTGTCAAGATGTACTGAGAAAGTTTCTTCAGAGGCATTTTTACCCCTTTACCCCCCCTCGTTTTGTTAACAACACACTAGATTAAATTGAATGTGATCAAACAGCTGGCACTTGTGACTCCTCAAGCAGACATCAAAGATGCGACAAAGAAACCGACTGATACGTATCGTTTCGTTGCCAGTGTCTCGGACAAAAATCTGCAGTGAAACACAACATGGAGACCAACAGCGGCAGGCTCAAGAGGTTTTCCCTTCCTTTAACCATTTCTCCTCTCATGGACTTATTGATTAGTGTTGACTGGTCAAGAGGTTCTCTCCCCGCCAACTCCAGCTCCACCAGGGCCAAGAAGTGCCTACGGTGCAGGACACATCACAGCAACAAGGGCCCCAGATGCTCATGGACGGCCCAATCATTCTACAACTTACCCAGGAAAACAGTGGGAGTCAGACGGGACAGAGGCCACAGGGAAACTGGCTTTGCCAAATTAGGCGAGAAAATCGTTTTAGACCTACAAACTCAGATTTGATCTGTCAGTATATATTCCTGCATCAATTTCAGTACAACAAATCCCTGGACATATTTTGGTACACTAGCAAATGAAGCGATTCTGACTCACAACTACTCGTTGGAGACGAGGCTGACCTGAGGGGGTGGCTCAGGGGCCAGGCAGGGGGAGTGGGCGTGGTGGAAGCCGTCAACATGCTCCACTTTGAAAGGCAGGGGAAAAAAAAAAAAGGTCAAAACATGTGGAGTCATCAGTGACTCAGTGTACGCTTTTGGATCCAATCGGAGAAAGGAGGGATGGAAGAAGTAGAGGCTGGAAGAGATAGAAAATGTCAAGAAAGTACATAATGGAGCAGGAGTGTGTTCATGCACGTGTGTGTGTGTGTGTGTGTGTGTGTGACGGAGTGAGGAAAAGCAAGAAAGAAGCAGAAAGATACAGACGAGCAGCGATATGTTACAGCGATAAACGGTAATTGGAGAGTGTGGAGAAAGTAAACAAGATGAAGTGTCTGCGTGTGCATGTGTGTGTGTGTGTGTGAGATGGAGATGAGATGATAGAGGGAACGTGTGGAGAAAGTAAATGAGACATGAGATAATGAAAATCAGGACTGGGGACAAAGACAGATGCAGGGGAGATAGTGAGAGGCAGAGATGTGCTGATGGGTTTTCTTGGTAGATTCTGAAGAATAGTGGATTTTAATTCCCCGTACTTCAAACATCTTTTAGAGATGTCCTCAGATGATCCTCAGGATCGTTATCAGAGCTGATCCACATGGATCACAACTGCAGCTAAAATGAAGCCAATCAAATTCGGGTCCTTCAACTGAACACACGTTTCATCCACCTCAGCTTGACAACCGGAGGCTCTCTGTATGTAGAGGTGAAATGTACACAGTGGATCACGACACAAAAGCTAATATCAGCCAGTACAAACACAAAAATATCCGACAATCTGTTTCTTTGGGAATAAATGACTATCAGCAGCAGATAAAATCATTATTATGAAAGAACTGTGATGGTTGACTTTTTTTTTTTTTTTTTTAACACTCCCTGTAATTTGGAGAACAGAGAAGAAGGGTTAAAAATAATAAACTGCATGTCAACTGTAAATAAACACACACAAAGCACATCAGTGCACATGACAGATTCACTCCACTGTGCACAAGACTTCACAAAGCTTACACCAAAGTCATACAAGCCAAAAATTCAGATAAAGATTTTCTGGGACAGCTGCGAAGCCTCCCTTTTGAAGAAAAGCCCCAACATCGTCAATAAGTCATTAGGAAGTCATCTGCTGAGCAGACAGACATGGGCTGGGAGAGACGAGGCTTCAGAGGCTGAGAGAGGAAGATGGAGATTTAGAGGAATGACTGAAAAAAGGAAAAAAGAGATAGAGAAATCAGATGCATGAAGACAGAGGAGAAAATGATTGTGTGCACAGGTGAAGCACTTCATTTGCTGATGTGTGTTCACGTTGAACCAGTTTGCATGTTCCAGCGTGCCAACACTCCATTATCTCTGAGAAAAACTGAACGGTGCTGGAGTCTGGATCGCTGATGGAATCGACTAACGTATCACTGCTGGGTCACTGCCTGCAGATGTCACACCCATCAGATAAGAACCCACTTTGCCATATAACTCCCTCCCTGGGTGTCACAAGGATGAACAAGTACTCGATTTCAGCTTAAATCATTCCGATGATTTCGACAAAATGATTCGTCTGAATGACACAATTAGCAACAATGAACGGAAGCATCTTCTGGGAAGCAGGAAGCGGAACACTTCCATCTCATGCTACGAGCTGTAGCTCAAATGCAGCTGATCCATTTGCAAACACAAGATACGTCAGTGATAAAACAATATTGGCAGATTGTATTGACCCGTTGCATCAGCCACCATGTTTGACTAGGCTTGACACTAACACTGCTGTGGGGCAGATGAACAGCATTTGATGACAGTAATATATGCAAAGATCAACAATCTCAAGAAGTGAAAACTAAGAATGTTGCCTTGAATAATCCGAGCAGAGGAGCCGTCAGTCTGAGAGAAACATCGACTAGACAGATAGTTTAAATGAGATGTTTTCAATTCATCTATACAATGATGTTCTGGGCGTGGATTCTGAATAATCATCCAGTGTGGGAATAATGTTTTCCTGGAAAATACTGGAATACAATAATGTACATTTCAGTGTTCAGCCCCGACTGTGCACCCTTATCTTCATTTCATTAAATCAAGCTGTATCTGGTGAGGACAATCTGTGTGCAAGTGCAGCTGCTCAGAAACAAGTAATTCCAGTTTTAACTCCACACTCAGGTGGGAGCAGTGTGGGCCTGTGGTCATACAAGTGGCCCTGTAATAATATTTTTACACTTTGACTCCACGTTAGCAGCTCAAGTGTCCTTGAACAAGGAACTGAATCAATTCCAGGAGCTCTGCCCGTGGCTGGACCTCAACTCTGACCTCCCTGTAGGGGGAGCAACAGGCCACAGCTTGATCGTACCCCCCAAAGAGATCACAAGTCTCACAATCACAAGCAATGAAGCAGACCAAATATTTTCCAGCCCCAGACGCTCACCAGTCAAGACGGCGCAAAGAGAAAACTAAAGACAGAAATCAATAGAAGACGTGCACAGCAACTCTGCTGCTCTCACACACCAACAAATAAGATGCTTACATGGCATAGAACACATCCAAAAACAAAAAAGACTAAATGTTAACATTAATCACCTAAAAAACTGAAACTTAAAAACATTATCCAGGTACAGCCAAGTATCCGTGTTTAATGGGTCATACGTCACAGTAATGGATTAAAGTCTGACTACTGACACCCTAGTAACACTGACTGGAGTGGGGCTATAGTGATCTTGTTCAACCATGTACAGTATTTACCTGCAAAAGGTGGAGCCCATAAATAACAGCAGTCTCTACTTTAATGCATAAAACGTTATTCTCTGCTTACCAGCTTACTTAAATATAACTCCTACACCCAACATCTGTTCCCACCGGATCCAACCTATGCTGCAGACCTACACTGTTCCACAAGGTTATACCATTTTAGCATCATGGGAGAAATGTGCTTTTTTTTTTGCACCGAATACTGGAGGGAATTTGTGACATTGCCATATAAATGTGAGGGGGGCATTAGTTACACGTTAGATACACTTCGCTCGGGTAAATGAATGGAACGCACCAACAAGCAACTCGTGTAAAAACCCTCGTTTGGGTATTCGCTGTAATCAGATTATGTGTAAGTAAACACTGCTCCAGTCTCCCTACTGTAAAGCAGAAGAGAGAGAGAGAGAGAACAGGAGAGACACAACATCTGTTTGGAAATCTATAACGATGCAGGGACGGCTGGATGCACTGAATCTACTGTTGGTCCAGAGCCAAAGAAGAAACTGGAGGTGAAAGAACTAAAAGTACAAAACGTCTCATAGATTGTGAGGAATGTTGGTGTTACACCGGCGCTGCCTCCACACTGGAACTTGCAGTATAAAATGCTTTACAAGAGGCTGAACATGTTGATGAAGGGTACGCTGTTTTGGTAGCAAACATCATTTGGTTGAGGAGTGAAAGCTGTTCTAATGTGGTGAATGATGATGTAGACGATGGGGAATGTTTCGCTGCTAATGAGGCTGATGAAGGATGAACACATAATTCTGTTTTGTTGAAGAAAAAGAAAAAGTACCTCTTTCGTTGTTCGTCGTTTACTCCTTCTGAAAATATGAGACTTCACAAAAGAAAGAACTTGGTTAAAAAAACAAACAAACTACTAAGTATCAGAACCTTATGAACGCACTAAAAACTGAACTACTAGAATTATTTCTCTCCTTACTGCTGAGCACTGTTTCATTATCAAACTGTTGACTGGAAACATGTTTGTGCTAACTTGCGGTAAAAACAATACAGTTTACGTTTTTGTTTGCAGGCTAACCTTAAGTTAGCATGACCCTAGTTCCTTCAACAAAGAGCCTACAGGATTTTTTTTTTAATTGATTTTGGATCGCCAATCACCTCAAAAAGGTACATACTGCCACCTGCTGTAACAGTCTGTAGATGATGCACTTGTGAAGTCAATGAAAGCAATCTTGCTTCATATTTTGTGTCATATCGTTCGGCCTTTTTTTCCCTTATTGGCTTGACCAGATAATATAAACTTGCAATTATCACGCATTGAACTTTATTATATCACTGGGGCTCGTAAAACTTTACCCCAAGGAAGTAGATTTTTAACCCACGTGTCCAACTAGACAAGAGGGAAAGAAAACTCTTGTACCCTAACCTGACCTTGATATTGAACCTTGTAAAGCCTACAGAACTATTTCATGTTTAACTGAGGGATAACATTATTTACAGAAGTGTAACAGTTTCACTCCATGTTAGCAGAGGTAATCTATCTGCGTCCCCCCTGCCTCCAGTCTTAATGACGCTAAGATAAGCTAACTGGCTTTAGCTTCTTTAAGATGAAGTGGTGCGCCAACATACATAACTCATCTTTACAGTTCATCTTTAGTTTTACATGACCTCGTCAGGCACTGATGAGGAAAAGGCAGCGACATGGTTTTAATGTTTCATGTAGTTTTGAAAGGGAGCATTAAAAGTTCATACAGTTCAGATCCTGATGGCTCTGGATGTGAAGTGCCACTGGTGCCATGATGAGTCTCATCATCAAGCTCAGCTGAACCCCCCAACTGGCCCACTACTCCATGCTGTACTCACGTCAAACGAATTACCAACGAGCCCTGAGTCTGTAGATTCATATCCATCGTGTGTGTGTCTATAATATAATATAATATAATATAATATATATATTGTGATGCTTAAAAAAAGTTTCATGTTGTGCATACGTATGTGTAAATACTCGTACACCCTGTCGCCTTCTGTGAGGTTGCCACAAAACACATCTATCTATCTATCTATCTATCTATCTATCTATCTATCTATCTATCTATCTATCTATCTATCTATCTATCTATCTATCTATCTATCTATCTATTTACTGTCTGTGTAGCCACAACCTGTTACAATTTATGTGTCATCTCCATCTTTGTCCAAAACCTAACCACAGGACTTCACTATCCTCATCAAACCTTGAACCTCTCGTGATCGAGTATCACCGGACACAGAAGAGGAGGCACACTTGAATCCGAGTACTTCAGTCGAGGGACGTTCTCCCTATTCAACACCTCCACACCGAACTGCTTAAAACTGAAAGAGCTCTCAAACACATTCATTTTTCTAAATGAAAAGATCAAGCACGAACTACTGTTTGAATATAAAAGCCATTTATCTGCAGCAGTTTTGATGTTTACTTTAATTTGACTTCATGTTGATCTCAGATAAAAAAGCCTTTTGCTGAGGGATTTGTTTCTAATTGATGTTGTGTGATGTCCAGCCCGTATTGTCTCAAACTCAAAGAACTTACACAGGCAATCGATTCAAGAATAACTGATGCAGTAAGCAGTAAAACTCACATGCCATAAATACGCAAACTCGTCCTTTCTTTCAAAACTGAGCTGCTGATTTTTACTTGACAGACCTAAAAAGAAAAAAATGCGATTCTGGCTGAAAGCTCTTTGGACCTCACTGTTTGTCTTTGTGTGTCTGTCTGTTCTATGACTCTCTCCCTCCCTCCCCGACCTTTGTGAGGCCTTATTAAGTGTTGTCCCATTAATCAGTGCTGAACTTGATCTCTGCCTGTGCTCCTGCTGACTCTCGGCTGGATCAAGGATAGGCCAAGACTCTGCGGGCAGGCAGACCCGCAGTGAGAAAGATTGAGTGGAGGGATGGGGCTGGGATGAGCTCTACGGGTCAGTTTCAGACGATCCAAAATGCCCTCTGGCAACAGACAACCTGCATGTCGGTTACCCTGAAGCAACATTGGGAAATGTGCAGTCTGTATTATACGATTACTCCATGAAGCAAAATCATGAGCGATTATGTTGACAGATACTGAAACTGCAAATGATTCGTGTTTAGTGGTAATTATCTTTTCCCCTGAAAAAGGTAAAAAGATAATGATGGATTTGTTGGAGTCTGCACCAAATCAACAAGTTCAACAAGTGCAATTGTAGCTATAGTACAATTAATTGTGCAATTCTATGACTTTTGCAATTCATTAACCTGCAGGGTGCGATCAGCTCTTGTATGGTCCCTATCAATTGTACCCGCCAGTCATTTGGTGCCAGGGAAGAAGCATTAACATGAGAGTTACTCATTAGGATAATAAATATATTAAAAATATTCATGCAAACGTTGTGAATGTTCTTTTAAAATGTTGTTTTTGACTGACAGTAATTCTCTTACTTTTACAATGAACACTGAACAACCAGGAGTGATTTTAGCGAGACTCAACCACGACATGTGACGCAAGTAAAACTTCCAAATACAAAACCGCTTCGGCAAAGTGTTTTTGTCTTGCCTGGTTGTTTCAGTATATATTTAGAGGTTAGCTCCACACACACACACACATACACACACACACACACACACACACGGTCCTGGTGATGACGAATGATGCAGAAAGCCTCAGGCAGTGTAGCTGGAGTGGGAGAGGGACAGTGAGAGCTGCTGTGATCAATTACATGCTGTGTCAATGGTGGCAGTAAATTTCAGTAAGTATGGGCTTTGTCGCTCAATGCCATGCAGGGTTTTGAGTATACATGCAATGTCATTTTGAAGAGTGTGTATATATGTGACACAGCAAGTAATCTGTAGGTCTTTCGTCTTTATCCTCAATGGTAACTTAATTTGAACACAATGCACCATGTGTCTGAGAGTCAATAATTACAGCCTGTAGTTTCCTCCGACAGTAAAATCAGTCGTTGTGTTTCTGGTGGTACAGTAAGTATACACATCTACATTTCCAAGTGTACAATAAAGCGAAACATGAGGGAGAACGTGTGTTAATGGACGTGTACATTAAGTAGAGGCTGTGCAGTCCGACTGCTTAGATCTAAACTCTCTCAGCAGCAACTGTCACCATCATGTCAGCTTCTCATGCTCCCCTTTCACCCTCCTCCACTGCTTTTTATTCTCTGTGCTCCTTTTTCCAACCACCCTACCCACAATCCCCCCCCTTTCATCTTGCCATATCACCAACCCCTCCCAATCTTTTGCTTCAACTCGGTTTGCCTGCCACTTTTATCTTTCCCTTCCCCTCTTTCCACATCGCTTTCCTTCCACTGCTGTATTCCCTCCGCCGCCTTTCTCTGCCGTTCCTTTTACACCGTCTTGTTTCATTTCACTTTCTTCCTCCCCGACTGGCATTTTTCCCCCTCTGACCCTCAGCCAATCTCACTCAATTTATTCCTTCTGTGCTGCCTCCATCTCCCTTCTGCACTCTTCCTCAATTCATTTTGGCCCATTTTTTAGCTCACACCCCCCTTTTGTTTTCTCTAAAATATTATCTTCTTCCTTTTTCTGTTGTTTGGTAAAAAACATTACCTCAACCTCCATCGTCCTGCCTCTCTATGAAGGCTGACAGGGTCATTGATGTGTGGACGCTCTGATGACCCTTGGGCCCTTGACACTTCTAACACCCTTTATCATTTTTCTCAAATGTTTAGATGGAGGTAGACACCACTGCACTCCAAGTGGAAACTGGGTCATTGCAACCGTGTAAACAGAGATATTAGCTGGAGAACAAAGTGTACAAATAGAGGAAGAATCTTTACAAGGTTAAAATGATTTTTGTTTTGGACAATATAACAAAGAAATGCGCACAAGTGGCAAAATAAATGTGTGCCGATACTGAGTCAGTACTAACCTCAACACCTCAACACACTCAACATGTTTTAAGCTGCTGCATCTTCATTTTCATAAATGTTGACTGAATGTCCCAGATCCCCAGAATAAAATCTGATGTAACAACGCATCACTTTAGATGTGCTGTAGAACCGCTCCTCAACACAAACACCTACATGTTTTGCTGGCTTTTCATGACACCTCCCTCTCCTGTGCTTTTGTTCCAGTTCTCTCTCTTCAGCCTCGCTCGGTCAGCAGAACGGCAGTCATTAGTGGAATTACTTTGGGGTTTCATCTCAGAGCTCTCACCCCATGTATAAGTACTCCCACTGTCAGTATCAAAAGAGAAGATGTCGTCACGCCAGCAGGGTAACAAAGAGACTGAGTCCAAAGAACCTAGTTACTATTCCTAAACTCAAGACCAGGGTACTCAAACCTGACCAACAGGTCTTTAGATTTTGCGTGCCGATACTGAGTCAGTACTAACCTCAACACCTCAACACACTCAACATGTTTTAAGCTGCTGCATCTCAAAGTTGCTTCATTAATTTTCTAAATAGTTTTGTTTTTTTTTTTTCTCTTGGTGCCATCTTAAAATTTTCTTCATCTTTTATTCAGCAAGGTTCGTTTTCTGCGGAATGGAGATGAGTGCAGTGTCAAGGTGCATCTGGAAGAAGTCAAGAACATTTATATAAAGTCACTAACTACAACTTTGGTCACTTTACAAACATACAGTATAAATACAAGGCGATATTAGCTGGCTGCTGCGATGAAAACACCCATCAAGTCACCATTCGTACAAACCAGTGTGCACACCACAGTTTATTTTAAGGAAATGGAGCTTTATTTGCCGCTGAATTTACACGTATATAATGTTAAAGATACCACAGTTTACACACTGCTGTAGAGGGCAAGGCTCACAACTTTTTGTTACAAAAAACTTTTGTTTGTGGGACAAAGTGGGATGTTGGCTTAGCCCTGGTACTGATACTGTTCAGGCAGACTTAGTTTTTGCACACTGAAAAGTAGAACAGAGGTCGTGCTAAGTTTAACTTCTGCTGCATTTTTCTCTATGATGTGATGACTGTGATGAATGAGCACCTGTATCCTACCATTAATACTTTAAATGTTTCTCTGCTAAACAAAATCACCTTTACAGGAATAAGTAGAGTCTAAATATTCAGCGTCAACTGTTTTATTATTTTCAACATGGTAAAAGTCTAACTAACATCCTGCTAAGAATTCATACCCTTGCCAATAGCGTCAAAAAGTTATTCAGGGAAGTTTGTTGTCACTGAAGGTGTGAAAAGTGATGTCAAAATACTTCCAACAAGTCCCTGAGCGAGGTCGTCAACCTGATTCACATCTGTCAAGCTGCACAAAAATTGGGATGGCACCATAACTGCAACCAACAACTCAAAAAGAAACACAAGTTATGCACCACATGAAATTCATGTGTGCATTACACAATTTTCAGTAACTAATTTTGTGGTTTTGCTTGCCTGAGAGGAGCATTGCACCATTTACAGATAAATGCTCAATGACATCCAGCATGACTCAATACATTTCTAACATCTTTACTAAAAATTGCATTTTAACCTGACTTTTCATTTATTATTAATATGTTATTTTGTATCGCATCATTTGATGGCCACACTGAGAAATGCTGTGGGGTCAAAATAAAATAAAACTTTTAAATAAGACGCACACGTGATTTAACAAATCCATAGCGCTGTGGAAGAAATTCATATATCATAATCATGAAACCTCAAAAGTGGAATTTATCTCCATGTGTTTGTGCTTCTTGATGTTGTATTACACGGAAAGTTCATTTACAACACCTCAGACCTGTAGACTGCCGCAAGTCAAAACCTGAGAGGTGCTATGCTTATCCAAGTTTATCTCAACCATGACTATCATGCAAAACACAGTCTCCTTCATTTGTCCTTCTGATATTATCTTTATATCATCACTTTGTTATTCTGCTTTGCCATGCACAAAATTGCCTTTTTTCAATGACAGTTGCTATTAAAGTAACTTTTATCAGTAGGTACTTTAAAACACTGAGCACGTGCAAGTGTGAATTACTGGCATAAGGTATTCTCATGCCTAAGCACTCAGAATGTATCAGAATGAGCCTCCAAAACAAAATGCCACTTGGGATTATGTGGAAACACGGGAAATCAAGTGTTTATAAGAGGCGCAACAATCAGCTAGCACTGTAACACTGCAATAACGTTGAGATATAATATTACCGTGCAAGAGAGGAAAACTTAACGTGGCTGCATTTGGAAGGGATGGAGGTGGAGATATTTACTGATCAGTTATCATATAGCCACAATCTAGAGGAAAAAATGAAAAGGTCTCTTCTGTTACTGGCCCAGATATACCTATAAATATTCACTACTTTTAATTCCAATGAGAATACATGATATATAACACCTAACTTCTAACCCTTAAAAAAATATCTTACACTTCTCCACATGCAGATATGATGCATGTACAACGTGTGACACAAGAGGACCGTGAATGATGTCTCAAAAAATGGAGGAGCAGTAGAAGCTGCAACCAGCGTTAACCTTTGCAGACCCCGACAGGGAAACAGTGATGTGACAAGTGAACTGTGACTGAACTTGTGTTCCTGCGAGTGCGACGCTTGTTCAGTGTTCTCTAGAGGGCGAGGGGGGTATGTAAGTGTCTGTGCATGCTTGTGCTATAACCAACTGTGTGTTTCTCCTTGTAAGTGACATCTATGATTAATGAGATGGTTTCTCTTGCCCGTATTGTATATATATTGTATGTTTAATATCTAATAGAAGGTATGTTAACTGGATTGGCTTCTGATGCTACAGTAACACCAGTTAAAGTACGCTTTTAGACAAATTTGAATAATAATTTTTGAAGATATCAGGACAAAGAAAAAGAACACGTCAATGAATCAAATGGCAAGTTTCCAAATATCCTTACTTGCACATATAAACTGTTTATTTTCCTCTACCTACTGTATGTTTTGGTAGTAGTTTAATTTCCTCTTCTGTATAGAGCTGCAACAATTCATTTATTAATCAGTTAGTGGATTGAAACAAAAAAGTAACTGTCCTTTTTTTAAGTAAAACTTTTGCCATTCAAAGTTCATAAAAGTAAAATATTCTGATTTCATTGGTATTTCAGATAATAAAGGAGGGGTCCTCTGTTTTCTTTTTAATATACTAAATGATTAAAATCAATTCAGTGAAAATAAATGGCAGATTTATCAGTTGATGTTGTGGCCATAATTTTATCTACGATGGTTTACTGTAAGATATCAACGTCTGCCAAGTCTTGAGACAAGTCAAAAGAAAACAATGAAATATTCTGGTGTACAATTATTCCAAAATTGGAATAACTGCTTAATTTTAACTGCTAAAGCTGGGCTGTGTAATTAATAGTTATGTTTCTCGACTCCCTTTTAACTAAACATTTATTTTATCATTCACAAATGTTGTTGTAGACAAACATACATGCTGCTATCTCAATATGTTTGTGATGTCATCTGAAACAATGCCAGCTGGGCAGTACACACAACACAATAAATAACTTAATCATCATATATCAAGTTATAAACTAATAGGTGTCTTGTCTTGCACACCTTGTATAATAAGTGCACAGTACACAGACTTATAGGGTAAAATGCATGTTTCTTTCCGAGTTGTGTATCTAAACAGTTTGTGCTCGTATTAGTGTCACAGTCCTTCGGGAGCCAGACTGTTGCAGAGGCATTAGCCTACTTCCCTTGCATTACTCAAAACAAACAAATTAACGTAAGTGCAGCTCCTCCGTTGCATTTAATCAACTTCCAGTGAGACGTTGTCCTGAAAACAACCTTTTCACTGTTCACCCTCTGGCGCAGATTCAGCTGTCTATACAGTCTGCTCTCGTTTCCATGGAATCTCTTTGGCCTGTTCTGGGATTACATTTCATGACAATGTGTGACTTGCGATTGGTTTCACAGAACAGCCGTAGTATCGACCAGTTCGCAGGATGAAGATTCTGTAAGCCGTTTCCAAATGGCACAGATGGGATTGGCTCGTTGACCTTGTTATTTCTACTAGTCACACATCGCCTACACAGGATCCAAACTGCAATTGTTGAGCTTCTGGCAACTGCATAATGCTCTTGGCGAAGATTTTGTACTAGATAAAAACTGAATCCATTTCTACAATAAATGTTATTACATTTTTGTGAAGGTGTGGTCTGCATAGATGTGTCCTCCCCTTTACATAAAGCAGTTGCATTAATCAAAATACAACCTTGACTCTGTCTCTATGTGACGTATTTTGCCATGTATTAATGGCGGATCTGTTGCATCAAAACAACCAATGACAATTTCACTTGACGCTGCATTGACAAATGACAAGCGTGACAAACTGAGAGAAAGAGAAAGAGGCAGGACACTCGCACTCAATACATCTGATGCGAGAGTGGAACGTGGTGAAAGAAAAAGCTTTTAAGAAGCAACAAAAGTGTATCTGTCGCTGATACAGACACCCCAAGCATCCTTTGTAGAAAAACTACACAGGGTATGGCTGTGGCTCAAAGCAATGGATAATGATAACTGATCAATAACTGATCCGTGATTCTGTCACTGTCAGCAGCCAACAGTGAGTCACTGCAACTTGCCACTGCAGTAACGGCGACATTGCTGGATGTCAAAACATACAAACTGGTCGCTGCACTCGTCTATAAAGTGGACAGTCAGACCCTTAATTTTAGTTTGTCATGCCGTTAAATGATCTGTTGAGAGAAAGAACTCTGTGCTTTGCCAGCAGCTGATCATCACTGTCAGCAAGAAGACAACATGAAGTGTTATTTTATTTGTCTTTCTTTGAGAAAAATCCTGATGTTAAATGTCGCCCCAGTTTCTCTTTTTTGTTTTACCTCTACAAGCTTAATCATGTTCCATAATCACATGCTGCACATACATACCTGTCGCAGGTATTCAACTCAGGCCAACATATTCATGGAAAAATTGCAAACCTATTTATTTACACATTGTAACTGTTGAGACTGATATATTATAATGTTGAGATTCAGATTGTACAACTGCTGTTCCCCTATTTTCAATGAAGTGAAAGCTGGCAAGACAGTCCTATATTTCTGGCGCTGGATTGATCGGAGCAAAGGGAAATGTTTCACTGTGACATTTCTTTTCACAGAATGTGTAAAAATGAAGTATCATCTCTGAAAATAACTGAAAAAGCCTTTCTCTGAAGCTCATCTTGCAAAGTTGTGTGTTTTCCTTTATAGTTATCCAGGGAGGATTTATTTTTGGGGAGCCGATGTTCAAATGTGGATTCATACAGACGGATGTTTTCACGGGCACCACTTTTTTAAAGTTGCACACATTAGGGAGGATATGTTAAGACTTGAGATTGTTAAAATGACTTCAAAGCTTAAACCACCACACTAATGAATTATTTGCCCCGATTTATAACTTTCAATTTGCCTAATTTGGGTATGAAAACTGGTGAATGTGTGCAGAAGCTGCTTTTGCTTGATTCGTTCGTACCTTCTCCATCTCTCCACTCTTCCTCTTGCGTGCTGAACGGGTGATTTTGACGGTGACAGCGTTCTCCTCTCCTTGACGTCGCAGAGCCATTCGATTTGGCTGCAGCGGGCTGAAGGAGATTTCCAGCTCCGGCCGGGGGAAGCGGCTTGTCCTGCCGTTCTCTGTGGAAATCTCAGACGAGTCGAGCACTGACGGAAAGCCAGCGGAGCCCTGTGGGACCACATACGATTTAAGGTTAAAGGTCGCCTCCTGGTCACTCAAGAGAGAAGTGTGTGTACGTCTGAGGATGAAGGCTGGTCTGTCTGTTCATACATGGTGCTGAGTCAAGTATCCATATATGTGTAATGTTGCTGGGCAACACAACATGACAACAAAATAAAGCAACAAAGTAGTTTAGCTGTTCAGTGCTATTCTTTGCTCTTCTTCAGTCGAACACTCTTCACTTCTGAAACAACCTTTGCTGTAGCAGCAGCTACGTTAACCTCTTGAGCAGTCATTCCCGTTTCCCATTGCAAAGTTGCTTCTCTTGCTGCTCGTCACTTTTTAACTGAGCTTGTTGCTTTTGTGAATAGCTGCCATTAGTTTCTCAAAGGGCGCTGATCGGTTCAATGCCAGTGGTTTGGCCACAAGTGCATAGCTTGAAGCCTGGATTTGAGAGCTCACATGACCTCGCAACTACAGTTGAAGGGCAAGGTACGTCTTCGGCCCATCCACATGGAAACACTTTTGTGTGTAAACGCACATGTTTTGCATCGTTTTGGCCGATCGTCCAAATGGATCCTGTAAACGCACTTTTTTTGAATCCTGGTCTCAGAGTGGAAAAATGTGAATACACCTGCCTTGTGTTCTCATTTGGACAGCGAATCTGCATACTTTGCATATCAATAACGCCATCGCCCCACCCCTCGACCTCTTAGCCCCACAACGTCTCATGACAACAACAACAACAACAACGGTGGTGGACTACGGGCTTGTGTTCGTGCTGCAGAAGATATTGAGCCTATTAAGGATACAAGTTTTTGGTGAATTTCAAGCGCCACCTATAGGTCTGGAATATGAACTAAAGCATGTTAAGGCGTTTACAATGGATCCATTTGGATGTAAATATTCTTTAAACGATGCCAAGGAAGACGGCGGTAAAATGGATGTTTTGTTATGTGCGGACATGGCCTTAACTGGCCTACCGAGGTGAAATAGTTTGGAAAGAAAATAAATCTGGCGATGGAAAGGTTATTTTAGATGCCGTTTTGCCATCTGAAGAATAATAACAGAATTAGAGATCACATTCTCTTGCAAAAGAATATTATGATGAGGCTCCATCATTCATTTTTGTCTGATGTTCCTGTCTGGCCAGCTGCAGGCTGACTGTGATATCTCCCACCAACATGACTGGGACACTGAGATAAAGCCCAGATTAAATGTCATGAGCGGTGACTTCCTCAAACCACCAAAGCATCAGCAGCAGTAAGGAGGACAGGATTTCAATTTTGAATTAATAAATTGTTTTATCAAGTGTGATAAGTCTCAAATCAATGTTTTCTGTAAACACATAATGAAAGTTTTGAAGCTCTCTACTGACCCTTCCTCGTGTCATCTCACGAGCTTACCTGACTGCTGACTGACGCTCTGGTTTGCCTCCCTCTTCCTGACATCCTGTTAACGGTCTCACTCTGGGGTGTCTCAACCGCTGTAGCAGGGCTCTGGTTGCTTTTACTCTGTTGCAGAAAGAACAAGACATTGAAATAATATAAATCATGATTACAGGTATGATTTTTTTTTGTATCCTACATTTATCTGCCAGGTGCTGTCAACCCCTCTATGCAGGGTAAAAAGTCTAGTGGTGTCAGCTTACAGTGACACAGCCGGACGTAACTGTTTTTCATACCTTGCGGTTAAGATGGTACTTAAGATCAAACCATGAAATTCTAAAAGATCTGTCTGTGGTCTGTTCTCTATATATTTGTAACTTGGAAGAAGAAGAACACCTGAGGAAAAACTATGAATAAATAAAGCAGCCAGAGACATTTTCTGCATCGCTGACATGCAACTTCAAGTTGAGTTAAATCCAGGATTTCTGTTCCACTCTTTGTATCATCTTCACATTTAAAGCCTCACAATTAATCGTGCGTGTAATTTTTGAAAAAAGCTGTAAAAAACATGAAATGAAAGGGAACAAAAAAAAAAAAGCCAAAACATGGAGCTCTTTTTATCTATCCCTGCACTCACTGACCTGTTCACTCCTGATCTGAGCGGAAAATGAAAAGCAAACATCAGTTATAAAAGATTTAAAAGTAAAAGAGAGCAAAACTATGCTGCTGCTGCCTCCCATCCTGTGAATCATAGGCATTAATGGCTTCAACTGAAAAACTGGATTCTTAAACTTTATGTTTTAATATGTCTTTTTTTCCATGTGCAAGTCATTTCAGCACAAAGCCTTCTTGTTCTTTGAACAGTTGTGAAAAGTTGGCTACACACAGCAGAGATTAACTATCCTGCATCATATCAAGTGACCAGGAGAAACAATGCCTCTTCCCATTATGGTGGCGCAGATCAAACAGCATAGTGAAGCGAGAATTCATAGGGAACCCATCTATGTGACAGGACATTCTTCTATAGCCATTCACCGTGCAATCAGTGTTTACTTCAGACTGATAAATTACAGAAGTTGTCTGTTACTGGTTTGAGTTCAGGTGTGCTTAAAATAGAAAGAGTTATGCAATATGATTGTGTAATATTCTGATACATGTGGGCCAGCAAACGTCTTTGAACTCTGCCATGAGATTAATTCAAGAGTAAAAAAAAAAGGTGCTATTCTTTGTGAAGGATGAAACCAAACATTTTTAAATAGCCATCTTCCACACAAACGTGGGTGGTTATTTTGATTCAAATCATTTTTATATAATTCTACTGTACTTCAGATGCAGCAGTTCCTCTCGAGACTGACCTGTGCGTCCTCCTGTCTGGCTTTTGATGCCTTGAGCTCGTCCTTCAGTCGCAGGATCTCCGTCTCTCTCTGAGACAGAGAAGCCTGCAACTCTGCCACGCTCACACCACCATCAACACTCTGAAACAGGAAGTTCATGGACAGTGAGGATGATTCCTCCCAGTATTACATCCCAATATCACCAATATTATAAGCACAATGTAGAATTGCGGTGTCTCTGTCTTTATTGTTGTGGGGTTGAATCTGTCATCCACTAGAGTTATAATAATTAAATAACAAATATACATGAGTGAGTGTTGTAGCTAATCGTTCTTGGAGGGGACGACCCTTCAAAGTTTCAACACCCAGTCGTCATAGTTGCTCAAGTTCTGCACTGGACTGCATCAAATCAAAAGCCCCCCATTTACATAAAAAAGGAGACAAGATCTCCTTTATATAATGTTATTTAATACGCACATATTTTAAGCAGCCAACAGATAAACACAACTGAAATAAGCTCTGTATAATATATGAATATTTATTATGAAGTGTTATACACTGTGATGCACTTTTTAAAATCACTGGTGTCTTCAAAGTTTAGACAGAATTTATTAGGAGGAGGAGTATTAAGGAGTCCTAAATCGTATTCACTGATAATAAGAGAAGAATACGTGCTTTCAGTGATTCTTGTATGATTGGCACTGCAGTCTAGATATTTCCCCGCTGCCGCACCAAGAATTCCTTTGTGGTTTTCCTGATACAGAGATGCCGGCATACAATTAGCTGCTATTCTCTCCCCAAATTACTTTGCTTAATACAAGTTATTAAATCAAGCCACCATCATCAGACATGGCGCCTGGCATCGTTTTAATTTGGTGAATCATTACTGCTCGGCCCTCACGCTGTCTTCTTCTGTAGTTATTCTGAGCAAGCTGTCTCATCAAAAAGAAAGAAACTGCGTTATTTGGAAAAATGCACAAAGGCTCCGTGAGGACAAAATGTGAGAGAGCAGAGTGCAAATTGCTGAAATGTTACATATGTGATAAGCTGAGGTAAGGGTCCATGTTAACACTCCTGGTTCACCAGAGAGGAGGAACAGAAGACGAGATGGAACAAGTCAAACTAGAGTACCAAATCCTGATAAGCTGATGCAAAGTGTAGCAGAACTGCAAGGAATGTCTGCAGCCAGTGAACTCCCCTGCTGTGTAACATCACAGAAACCAATTAACAAAAGACACAAGGAGTTCTGTTTTATCTTTATCTATTGAATTTTGCGAGAAAGTGGGTTTCAATGCTGCGCCTTCCCTCCATCCCTTCTGTAGGGTTGAGAGATATTTTTTTGCCTCCTACCCTGCACAACATTTGGCTTTTGCTGCCTCACTGAATACAATCCAAAGGGAAAATTGACACTGAATTAAATGGGGCAGAAAAGTGTTGATGCAGTGCGCTCTGCAGGTTCAAACATTCAGTAAAATGTCAACGCTGGCTAACCCTCAATCAATACCATCGCAACAGTAGTTTTGCCTCGACAGACGATGAGAACCAAGCGCTCTGACATCAGTGTCTACAAACGATAAACATACATCACTTGGGTTTTTCCCCCAAACAGGAGAGAACAGCTACTTTGTTTTAGTTTTTGCTACGTTTGGTTGAATAATCCATTGAAAAGCTGAGGGACTTTAAACACGATGGATGTTATCTGACTGCAGAGGTAAAACTAGACTGCAAATATCAACATGCAACTTGTGTCTTAAACCACTTTTTTTACTTACTGTTCTGAGCAGATCTAACATTTTAGGATGTTTCGCTCACAATGCTGTAGTCAGTCACTTTGAAGTGAAAAGCAGCCAGTTTTTCAGTGTGTGATCCCTGTACCTGTTTTCATCCTAATGTCATACTGACCTCTTGTGGTGGCGGTGTGTTATTTTGGCGTAGCTGCTGGATAAGTTTGTCTTTCTCGGCTTGGCTTGAAAGAAGTTTCTGCAACTGGACCTCCAACGCTGAAACCAGAGAGTCTCTCTCCTTCCTCCACTTCTCCATGGTCTGCTCCTTCTCAGCCAGCTGGGATGACAAGGAATCCTGAGAAAGAGGGACATGTAAATGCAAAAAAATGAGGTGGCAAACTGCTGGAAAACTGTAAAACACTGTAGCCTATAGCACATCAGTGAGGCTGAAATGATCAATAACGTCCCCACCAAAACATATCCTCTGTACTGTGACCACTTTTAAATTTTCAAACTCAGCTTGCCAGGTTGAGCTCAACGTTGTCAGATGTGATTTAACCTTAATCAGTGTGAGATGGAATATTCTTTTAGCTGCAGGTGCAAGTTATTTTGTTCAGCTGTGCCCTGACATTAAAGTAGAAATCACATATAGTATATAAAGTATTTCACCACTGGAAAGATGGGCCTTGCAATAAAAATGGGCCATCTGCACAGTAACAAGACGTGAATATTCTTAAACTTGGTTTAGTTTATATTTGATCGACACAGCCTTTTGTTTTTGAAGGAGTTTTTCTGATAAAACAGTGGGGAGCTCTGGCTGCACATAAAATGGATAGAGGTTTAATATTACTCATTTACATGAACTACCAACAGTGCAGTGATCCAAGCTTGTTATTGCCCTTTTCCCTTAATGCTAACACAGTGGCATGTTTACACGTTTAAAGTAGCGTTGAGCACGTCTCCATTTCTTCCCCCTGCTCACCAGCTGACTCTGCTGCCGAGTGTAGCGCTCTCTGTCTTCGACAAACTTCCTCATTTCCTGGTTCCTCTTGTCCTCCGCCTCTTTAGCTATGCCAATCAGGGACAGCTTCTCCTCCAGCCACTTTTTACGTTCTGCTTGATGTTTATCTGCAACCAGCTGTAAGCAAATGTGTTTTATTTCTAAGAGGATCTGGTAGTAGGCAAGTATCCTAATAAAGAGCTACCTTGAACTGCTTACATCAGTTAGACAAAGACAGGCTACCCCAATCTGACAACACACATCAGTCTTGCTAGTTTGTATCTAAGGACCTGAGCACATGAATGTGATCAGTTTTAAGTCCTTCAGCTTTTTTAATTCCTCGTTGTTTCTTGATTCTTGGAGGAGTCAAAGGAGGGATGTACAATTATTGCTGCAGCAACTTTGCGGATGACTAAAATTCTTCAGAAACATTAGGGAAATATTATTAATTCATCACATTTTCACCACGAATTAACTTTTAATCATCAGTATTCCCGTTGGGATGCTTTGTTTCATTACCTTCAAGCTGTCCTGAGCTTGAGCAGCTTCCTGTCTGGCCACTTTAAGGTCATCGGATGGATTGTCGACTTGAAGGGGCGTGTTGTTTGCACGGTTCTGCTGCAACAACATCCCTTTCAAATTATCCACCTCTGAAATTGTAGAAATCAGAAAATTAAGGCTTTATTTTACAATGAAATAAGTAGTTTTATGCCTACTTTTCATAAAATATATGTATATGTATTTACTTTTCTTGTCAGAACTCAATTCCCAATATCAAGATTTATGCAGACTTGTTTTGTACAAACAGGTGTAATAAGTACTTCACACTCTGCAACCTCCTTGTTTTTGTCTTTGGTAGCCAGTTAAAATATCTTTGTCTCAGTGTCTTGTCAGTTTCATTTACCGTCTTCTATGAACATTCTTGTTTCTCTGTAGTTTGCAGGGGTAAGAGGATTAGAGTAAGCTGTCCTCGGGCCAAACCCCATTTATAATTCAAAACAATGAAATCCACAATCTTTTCACAGTGTCTGTGTTTGCTTCTCAAGCTTCTTTAATTTTTATTTTAAGATCCATTGTCTTACCACTGGAGAGCTCCTGAATGAGGTCAACTTTCTCCTCCAACACCTGCTCCATCTGGTCCTGCGTCTCCTCCTGCTCCGTCAGAGCCAAACGCATGTCCTCCATCACACGCTCCTTGGCTTCAAGGTCTACAAATCAACAGAATCACACTCAGCCAGCCATCCAAAAGGGTACATGCAGAACAGCCTCCTGGCCCCCATTAAACAATGTATTTACTGTGATATGTTGATCCCTGAGGGAGGTAATTCTCCTTCCACAAAACATAATCTAGTCTTGGTAAAGGAGGAGTAGATGGCGCTGTATTTTTAGATGTGTGTCAATGACGCAAAATCTAGCAACGTGTGCACAATGGGAAAGAACTGCAAATGTATGCCTGTGAAGGGAAAGGGTCAGACCGTGTTTGCTTCATTGCGTAATAAAGATAAGACAAAAGGTATGTTCTTTTCCATAAAAACCAACCTACAGCCTCCAAATGATGGTGTTTTATCAAAGGTGAAAAGCTTGATATAGTTGCTGAATTTACATGACTGTGTAAGAATGGATCCACATTTTAGTGCTAAGAAATATGTTAAAAATACATTCAAAAAATGAAAAAACAGTAAATACAAATACAAAACTGTCCCTCTGTGGATGCAGACACATTTCATTTACCTTTACAGGCCTTCTGGTAGAGCTGGAATGTCTGGTCAGACTTTGCGTCAGATGATTGCTCCTAGAAGAGGAGAGGAGGAGGAGGAGGAGGAGATGAAGAGATGAAGAAAGCATAAAGATGGCATGTCAGTACAGCAGTACGGAGGCGGTCAAAGAGAAATCTGTTTTCCTTACTGGCACACTACAGCAAGAGGGTGCTGCTCCTCAACGGAAAACAGAGCTGAAGTCTTCAAGGATTCATTCTGCTAAATGTGAGAGTAAGAAAACAAGATTATCTCACCACTCTGAGCTGCTGGATGGTTCTATCTCTGTTGGCAAGGTCAGACTGAAGCTGCTTCTTCACTTTCTCCACGTCAGAAAGCTTCTGCTTCAAAGCCTTTTCCTCTTCTCTCATGGACGAGATCTTTAGAAAAGAAAGGTTATGAACAAAAGTTTGCTCATTATAGATAAAAGAAAACTCAAGCTGTCTGCTGGTTATGTCAGTGTCCAACTCATATCCAGCGATGTGATAAATGTTTTCCCCAAGCAAGTGTGAATATTGTATTTCTATATGATTTACACCTTATTCTTTTAAACTTTCGGCTGTATTCAGCTTAATGTAGACCCTAAATCAGAAACCATGCTGAATTCACAAAAGACACATCTCTTTGCTGCATAGTAACATCAACAGTTTAAAAATCAACTGCGTATTGAGGTTGTTTTCACTTCAGTGTGTCACTTTTAGGTCTTTAAAAAGTGAATCTGTGTACCTCCTTCTGAACCTGCTGGATCTGCTTCTTGTAATCGGCTAGTTTCTCTCTGAGGTCTGAAGTGTCGTCATCTTTCCTCTGCAGGTCGAGGCTGAGGCTCTTGGCTTTCTCTGCGTCCTGTTTGGCATTCTCCTTCAGTCTGGAAGAGTGAAATGTGATAACAATGAAATGCAACACGTGATTTCGAAGACAGAGTAGCACCTTGTGGTACTTTCAAACAGCTGGTGGATAGGTGGATTACTACAACCCTCCCTGGACAACAATGTTCTTAGGCAAGATAGATCACAGTGACAGAATTATACAAGTCCAGTACAGAACCACGAGACAGGTTAATACAATGACACTGGTTTTGGATTGGATTGGATCTGCAGGAGAATCCCCTGCAAAAAATGACTGTTTACCTGCTAATTTCCTCAGCTTTCTTCTCCAGCTCTGCATCCTTCTGAGCGATGGCTTCATGCGCCACAGCCAGTAGCTCTCTGCGTCTTTCCACCTCCCTGCGCCGGGCCTCCTGGACTGCTTGGCTTTCCTCCTCCTCCCTCCGCTCCTGTGCCTCCTGTAGGCTCTTCTGCAGAGATGTCACCTGGGCCTCCTTTTCCAGCAGCTTTTTCTTTAGCTCTGCGTCTCTCTCTGCTGACGCTTTCTCCATGTCTGCTAGCTTCTCCTCCACCTGTCTGTCCTTTTCATTTAGCATTTTCTCGTCTTTTTCAGCAGCTAGCTGAGCTTCAATTTTGCTTGGAGACTCCTTTGTTTGTTCCATGTTTGTAACCTTTGCCCTCAGGGATGCAACTTCATTCTGAAGATCAGCATTCAACCTCTTGAACTCTTCTTCTTCAGCAGCAGAGCTGGAGGAACTATTTGAACCTTTACACCGAGCTTCTTCCATTTCTGCCCTCAGCAGCTCTGCAGTTCGCTCCTGCTCACTGAGCTTTTGCTTAAGATCATCTAAAAGTTTACCAGAGGTAACTTTTTGTTCACTTAGGTTGCGTTTTAACTCGTCCAATTGCTGTTGTGATATCGCTTCTTGCTCATGCAGCTTCTCATTGAGCTCCTCTACCTGCTTTTTTGAGTCCTGTGTTTGTTCTTCGAACTTTGTTTTCAGCTGTTCTACTTCCTCTCTAGAAGCACGTTCTTGGCATTCCAGCTTGGATCTGAGCTCATCCAGGCGCTGGTGGGATATATTTTCTTGCTCCTGGAGCTTTGTTCTCAGCTCTTCAACTTGCTGCTTCAAAGCTGCTTCTTGATGATTCAGCTGTTCCAGCTGCTGGTCAGAGATCAGCTGTTTGTGTGCCAGCTGTTCTTTTGCCTGAGCTAGCTCATGCTGCAGCTCCATGATTTGTCTGTGCTTGCTCTCATTTGTCTCCTTTTCCTCATCCAGATTCTTCCTCAGCTCTGACACTTCCTCTCTCAGCTGATCATTGTCACCACCACATGATAATGCTGAAGGCTGCACCTCCTGCGTAAGGCTTTGAACTTCATGCGTCAGGGTGTGGATCTGGGTAGTTTTCTCCTGCATCTCCTTGGAGAGTTCGTCCAGTTGTGCCTGAGCAGTTTGGAGTTGGACCAACGCTTGTTCAGCTCTCTGCATCTCAGTGGTCACCTGTGGGAAATTTAGTTCAAATGTTTTTAAAAAGGCCATTGACAAAACACAAATAACAATTATTCCACAACCAATACAAAACTTGTTGGCTGACAAAAAATAAAAGCTTGTATCAGACACTGAACAGCCAAGGATATTCACATATCAAATATCAGTGTTATCTCAGTAAAAACTGACCTTGCGCTCTGTGGCCTCTAGTTTGGCAGTCAGCTCTCTGACTTCTTGTCGGAGCGCATCACCCTCCTGTTGACTCTTTTCTCTCTCCTCAACCAGCCTGCTGATCTGCTTAGTGTTCATCTCCTGAGCCGCCTCTTTGCCACTACGCTCCTCACTGAGAGCTGCAAGTATATTCTCTCTGCTTTGCTTCCCTTCTGCAAGAGCTGCAACTGCTTCCTCCTTGGTTCTCCTTTCAGCTTCAAGGGCCACTATGGCTTCCTCCTTGCCTTCTCTCTCTTCTCTGAGGGATGCTAGCACCTCCTCTTTGCTTCTCTTCAGTTCTGCTATTGTGGCAAGGGACTCCTCCCTTGCTTTCCTTTCCTCCTCCAAGGATGCCAGTGCCTCCTCTTTTCCCATAGTCTGATACTCCAAAGCTGCAAGGGCGTCTTCTCGGCCTTTCTTCTCCTTCTCAAGGGCAGCCAGCGCCTCCTGGGTGATGGGGATATCAATTAATTCCTATCTTAATGTTTAAAAAGCATTGAACGACTAAGCATGTTATTTGAAAAAAGAAGGGGGGGTGGGGGTGTTCCACGTTTTCCTCAGTATTGAGAGAGGTGTACCGTTTTGTGTATTCTATCCAAACTCTTTAATACAGGAGGTTCCGTTTAGTACCCAACTTCCTCTGTTTGATAAGCACTGTGAACAATTGCTGAAGGTTTTACCTGGAAAGGCTATCAGCTATATGCTAGTCACTTTAGCCCATTTCAGACTGCAGGTAAATCAGATCTGGCTATTGAGCATCTCCTATCATTTGGACCTTACCTGCAGCTGCTCTCTCTTACATGAACCCCCCTCCTCCACCAGCAACGAGCGGCCCTCTGAGCCTCTTCCTGCCGAACTCTGCAGGTCTCCACCTTTTCTCTCCAGCTGGGCAACCTCTGATGACTTCAGCTGGAGCTGACAGAGAAGCCTTGTTTTCTCCTCATTGTTGACATCATTGGCTTCACCTGGAAAATAACACAAGGAAGACGATATTGGGGATATGAAAAGCTTGGCGTGACGCAGCTTTCGAACTGTCTATTTTATAATAAATCATAGAAATGTAAGCTGGTAATCATTACTTTAAAAAAAAATGTCTGGCTCTGTTGAATAGAAAGCTTACACTTCCGTGTTTTGGACATTTCTGTAATGAGACATGACATTTGGTCCTGAACTGAAGGAGAATGACTCAATTTGTAATTTATTCCTCCATCAAACTGAGTAAACACTGATTGATTTGTATGTTTTTACCATTGTGTTTGTGAGCAATCTGCACTTGGACTTTCCGCTGGTGCTCATTCAGTTCCAGCACTTTCCTCTCCAGCTCCTCTACAGCGTCTCTGCGGTCGCCCTGAGCTCCTGCTCGGCCTGAACCCAGACATTTATGAGCAGCCTCAGCGGCCATCTTTATGCCTGCCAATTCAGAGGAGTAGGAGTCCAGAGATTTGTCCTGCGGGAGAAAGGAAACATCAGAGAAAATTAGTCAGGGGTATTAGTGAGCACAAAGACACAATCCTGGAACTTGATGCTTTCCTCATACCTGCCGGAGAAGCCACGAATAAACGTTCCTTAGATAATTAATGTAGGATTTCAAAAAGAGATCAAATAACTTGTCTGTCCTTGTATGAAATGTTAGAAACCTTGCAATTCCCTTTGCTCTCACAGCAAGCAAAGCTGTTCCAACAGGAATCATTATTATTTAAATAGCAAGCTGGAGGTGGAAGCAGGTCAAAGACAGGCTGAACTTAATAATTAAGGAAACTCTGTGTGAAGTGAGAGTGTAGCACATTAATCTTGTCACCAAGATGCAATGTGATGCGTATCAAACACAGCCTCTGCATATTTCATGTTTCATTCATGTTTTTATCATGAAATCTTTTAATCTAGTATCTGTTTTGGCATCCATGACATTTAACCATCCAATGAGTAAACAAAGCACGCCTTTATTTGTGATCCAAGGAAACGAGAGGTTGTATTACCATGGCCTGTGCATCTGGACCGGGTGCAGCAGTACCCATTTTATCTATGAGGTTCTTGAAGATCTCCAGCCTCCTCTCTGCTCGCTCCTCCAGGATTTCTCTCTCCCTCACTAGGCGTTCTCTGAACCAAACACACACATTTTTACGACTTTAACATCAGACTCAAATCATTCCTGGATACACACACACACACACACACACACACACACAACAGAAATGCCTCACTTGTAGTCACTCTGCATCTCAGAGAAGAGCTCTGAGAACTCTCTGCTGATTTCCTCTCTGACTCGTGCCTCCAAGAGCAGGTTCTCCGCCCGCTCCTTCTTCAGCTGTATCTGCAGCTGTTTCAACAGCACCGCCTGGCTCTGAGGAACGGGACAAACGGTAACACACAACGATATAAAGAGTTTTCAATTTAAAACAAAAAACCCCCAGTTAAATGTGTAAATCTATGTTCTTATGAACAGGCGAAGAGAAATGTGGCACCAGAAAGAAACATACACATTCAAAGACAATGAAAACATGAAGCTCAACACTACACCTAAGCAGTAAGATGGAGACAAGCACTCACTGCTCAGATATGCTTTTTAATCAGAGGGACAAGTGCTTCTAAAATAAGGAACTGTATAAAATCAAGTCTGGTAAAAACAGAAAAGCTTCTAAAGGTATGCAGAGTCATTTATTTTACCACGTGACAATCTAACTTTCTCCTTTAGATGTATTTATCATCTCTCAGCCTGCTCTTGTCTCCCGGATGTTACACCAATAACCTTGAACTCTCTGCAAGTTTTTAATATGTGAAATCAACATGAAAGGGACGGACCTGGTGTGTTTGATCATCATTTTCATCGCCGTCGTCTTTGTTGTCAGTCTGATCCATTGTACTCTCCATCAGGCTGTGTTCTTCCTCGTGCTCATCATCATCATCATCCTCCTGGACAAACGATATTAAAAATAACACAATGACGTTACCTGGTTATAAGTTTGTTTAAAAGAAAAAAAAAAAAATGTCCTGAGGAAGTAGCTGCCTCCACTCCACCTGTACATCCTCTAGGCTGGTATCCCAGCCAATCAGGGAGCTCCTCTTGCTGCTGCCATGAGCCTTCCTCTCAGCATTGCTACTGATAAAGGATACCTCACTGGTGGACCTCTGTGGCATGATGGGAACAATCCTGGTGGACAGAACCACAACCTGGGAATAGAAAAAAAGTGTAAAAAAAGGATGCAAATCGATCATATAACCATCAATACTGCAGATTGGAGTAATGGAACGACTAATTTTCCTCATTAACGTTTTCAGGTTCCAACACCTTGTAACATCAGTAACACCAACTACCATGGCAACACTCACACACAGTTTTTTTTCTAAATTAGAGTCGACTATAGGCTCGTAATTTGTTTTTAACCAACAACGTTACTTTGCTTGATGTCTCTGTGGACGTGCTGCATCACTGATTGCTCCAAGTCTTAAATAAAGGTTTGAATGAATGAATCAGCAGCTAGAGGCTACAGCAAAATTTGAAAAAGTGTCTGCACCTTTTGTGCCACAGCAGAGAACTTGAGGACGTTGAGAGTCTCGTCATACATGGAGGCACACTGGTTGATGTTGACGATCATACAGGCTTTACCTCGACCGCAGAAAAAGCCCTGCAGGTAGTGGGTCAGCTTGCTTTCCCTGAAGGGCACATGCTGAAGCAGCCTGAGAGGGGGAACAGGAAAAAACCTCAGTTGGCAATGTTATATGTGGATTCTAGGAATGTCAGTTTTGGGTCATTTTGCTTTCAGTCTCCCGGCATCTAAAAAAAAACTGGTAACTAACTTTTTATTTTCATAAACAATTCACGATTCACTGTTTGTGCTGCTACACAAAATCTCTTCTGAAGCGTCTAAAGCTGCACTACTGCTTTTTTTTGGCCACTCGGGTGTAAACAAACTAAATAAGATGAAAGATCAAATCAGCTGAAGAGAGACAGCGAGAATGACGGAGGGGTAATGATCTCACTTGGCTTGCTGATTGTGTCTTAGTGCGTTGATGCATTTTCCTAGGATGAGCAGTGAGGTGTTTATGTTTCCAGCTTCTTTCAGACGCTCTCCTTTATTCAGGGTCTTGGCGCATCGCTCAGAGCCAGCCAGGTCACACAGACTCAACCTGACGACAAACACATATCCACATAAAGGACAGAAGAGAACTCTTGCACAAAAAATAGATGCTGTACATTTGTGTTCAACACTTCATGGTTCACCAAACTTATTCACCAATTCAAGATATTATTTGCTACACGGGCACACCTTTTCACTGCCTTGTTTTTATAAACACACAGCCCATGCCTAAATCAAAAAGAGTCACTCACTCGCTGACTGTGTGGACCCTTGGAGTCGCAATGTCCTCAATCCTCAATATGCGAATGGAGAAAATACTGTGGCTGCAGAAAGAGTGAGAAAAGTAGAATGTCAACAGACTCTTACATGTGAGAGGAAAATCACCAGAAGAACTAAGCACGAAAACAAGATAAAGTGCATACAACACCAGAGCTGCAGTCTGGGACATTTGCTTCCTATCAACTTTCTATTAATAGAGTGACAATAAAGACTTGCCTACAGAAAAATCAGATAAATAATCTTCTATAATTATTTGGGGGGGGTTCAATATATTGATGTTTCACAAACTCACACCTACATGTGAACAGGTGGCATTTGTGGGGCTGAAACAAACAACACAGGGAAGCTGACGTGGTAAAGATAACCAAGTTTTTCGCCAAGGGTTAGCATATTCGACAAATTAACTCAACATAATAAACCTTCCAGGTGTTAATCTGTAGATGCTGCCGACTGTTGTCCTCACCTCCTGCTAGAGAGCTGGTTGAGCCGGGTGCAGGAGAAGCTCTGGTTCCTCTTGCCCAGCTTCATCACCTTGTAAGCCTCTTCTGCACTATTCACCTGAACCCAACGCAGATCTAAATACAAATGCAAAAAAAGGATTCATTATAACCTCTTTCCCTTTTTGGTATCTTTATACAAAACAACATCAAGATTCCAAAGTAAGAGCCCCACCTATAATTAGTGCATTGATAAACTGATTCCACTTCAAACGTGAACTGCAAGAAATGTCACAAATTTTCGAACATAAAAGGATTTACTTTTATTTTTTTTTATTTATTCTTTTAATGTAGAGGGTTCATTCAGAAAGTAAAGTACACCTATAATCAGTGTGTTGAAAGACTTCACCAGTTTTTCAGAAGGGGTCATTTGTAAGAAATGGCCAGGATGTGAAAGTAGCTCCAAAACTGCAGAGGGCAGCAAAACCTAACCAAGGCGACCTGCCGTTCTCTGCCGCTCTCTGCACATTTTGCTATAGATATTTCTGACTGCAATGACAAGCTGCCGTTAGCTGTGGAGAAATAAATCATTAAGCACTATCCAATTTCAAAAAAGGTCAAAAACGTCTGTATTTTAAATCTACTTATAAAAACAAAACTCAAACACCCGACATTCAGGAGAAAAAGTTAATGCTGTCATATTTTAATATTTTCAATGTTTTAATGAGGTGTTAAATTTTGCATACCGAAAAAAGGCAGAAAATTGCAGAAGCCATTTAGCACACACACTACTAATCCAATAAGTCTAGTATTAGCTTAAAACTTCTGTCAAGCATTGTGGTATTTGCCCCAAGCCCTACTCACCTTTGACAAACCCGTTGCCCTTGACATCCTGTGACAGGCGCAGTGCAGTCCTCCTCAAGGCCCCGCTGGGTAAAACCTCCAGGAGGTCATGAATGTTTTCATTGTAGATTTCACAGAAAGAAACCCAAACAGAGAACTTGGTGTGCGTTTCCACCTCAAGGCTGATTTTGTCCTCTGCCGCAACAGTCGTGCTGAGCATGGAAGCATCTGCAACAGAGGCAAAAACCAAAAAATAAACCGGTAAATCAGATTTGCAGCTGCAGCCCAAAAAGTAACAGGACAGGCTAAAACATGTCAAGAGATAATAAATTAAAAAAGGAAATCTTGCCTTCGAGGAGCGTCTTATTGGTGGAGTTCAACAGGCTGGCACTGCTCTTCTCACTCTACAATGCAAAGAGCAAAGATGAAAATGTTAAATCCCCATCAAAAGGAACTTACAATGATAAGACACACTTAAACCACTAACAGGTGAAGTAATCTTCATCGATCATCTCATTACAATCGAATGTTTTGTTTTGAAACCATGGGTCCCTGCACACATGGATGGATGGATCTCGACACACAGAACCTACCCGAACCACCACTGTAGACAACGTACACCCCGATGGCAGTTCATGAATGTCTCAAGCATAAAAGTTACCTCTTTCAGTTGCCCGAAGAGGTTTCTCTTGAACAACACCTCCTCTGCTTGCTGCTCCCTGGAGAGCCTGGTGAACTCTTGGCACCGGTGAGGTTTGATGCTCATCCCAGTGAAAATCTGTTCATCAATACTGCTGAAAATAACATCAAGAGACCGAGGCAGGATACCAGCATCCGCATCTGGACCTGAAGCAACAAGAGGATATTGCTTGATTGTGTAAAATTCGGGCAACTTTTATAATCCTAAAAATGCTCACGACAGAAATATGTCATTCTGATACTAGAATGCCTTATTCTGAGAGCACCAGGCAGGTTGTCAACTCCATGTGAAGTGGCTGAAGTGTGTTAAACTTGTGTCATTAAGGGGGAGGTGGTAACAAGCTGCAGGGAACTGCTGATCAAGAATTTTCTTGCTTGTAAGAAGCACCTCCTCTTACGATTTTAAACTATGGCATGTCATTTTTATTCTATTTTCTTGTTTTACTGAATTTAGCAGTCATTTTTAACACATCTTAAAAAAGCAGCACTATCTAAATGCATGAGAGTGAAACAGACCTAGGAATGTGAAGGTCTTTCCAGCGTTGGTGACTCCGTACGTGAAAACCAAAGAGTTCCCCCCTTCAAGGACATCTTTCACCAAATCCTTAACTGTGCCTTGAAAGAGCTCTCTCTGTGTGGTCTCAGGACCATACACCTATTGAGGTTACAAGAAAAGCTCATCAAAGTGGGATACTCAAATGGATGGTACTGTATACGATTGATAATTTATGAATAATATATTTTTGTTTCATTAAAATACAATAAGCAAATATCAGGACTCAGAAATGAAGACCAAGCTTTCTGTGGCCAGAGGAGGTAAAGTTTTCAGGCTCTTACTGGGAAACCAGAAATTACCGACCTGAGAGAACTGAAAGCGCTGTCCAGTCTGTGGAAGGGATTTGTCGGAGCTAAGCCTCGCTGAGAGAGACAAACTGGGAGGCTTCAGCAGAACTGTGTCAGGAGGCTCAAGGGTAACACAGCCCTGTCGAAAAGAGTAAAACAAATGTTTTTTTTTAAAGTATGAATTTTCTATGTTGACATGTATGTCTAAAGTCTTTTTCTGAATTGGGGATTAAGTATTTTATTTGTAGTTGTTACCTGCGACTCTCCAGTATCGCTCTCTGCTGAGGTGAAGGGTCGGATGCGGAGGAAGACCTGGAGGTGTTCTCTCTCCTCAGTGCTGGAAATCTGCACAGCATCAGTGTTTCATGAAAAAACAGCAAGATAATAGAGAAGGACACATTACTTTTTGGCATTACTGACCAAAAACCCCTTTCAAGAGGGTTAACTTATGCAAACATATTTCCAGGTTTGAGGATTCATTCCTGCAGCACTCTCTAAGTACTATGCCTGTGTCAATTTTCTCTAATAATAACATGCAAGTGTTTTGTTCTGCCATTTTGTTTTCTGCCCATTTATATCATCATCATCATCATCATCATCATCATCATCATCATCATCATTATCATCATCATCGATGTTGGAAGTCAGAATGCGACAGCTTCTTTTAACTGCACAAAACTTTTTTGGTTGAAAAAGAAGAGGTGCTTCGACTTGTCTGACTTTGGTATCTAAATCATAATAATAATGCATCATACAATTGGAATTCATGAATGGAATTGTCCATAAATGCACAATTTCCTTTAATAAATCCCAAATTCAGTTCAGCTCTCTTATAAATGGTTCTTCATAGTGAGTCACAGCCACAACCGACAGTCTGGGCATCTACAATCAGGCTTTAATTAACCACCTCACCATCTGTGTCACCAGTTTCTCCAGTCTCCAAAATGTTCATACACATGAGTTAACGCTTCTGTAGATGTTTTTTAAAAGATCCCAATTTAGGCTGAGAAGGTGGCAAGCTTTATAAGTGAGGTTCCTGGACTGTGGACACAGCCTGCAAGAGTGATCTCACATCTAAATAATAAAGATGCTTTGTAAATTTAAATCTTACTTTCTGTTTTTTGTTCTTTACTTCTCAAACTGTGTGAGATGAAATCCTTGGGTCAGGCTCACTACTTCAGTCCAACCAGTACCTTACTGCAGTGGTGGATAATGTTGCTCCTCCGCTCATTCAAAGCATCCCTCCTAGAAAGTACTTCCTAAATCCCTGATCATCATACTCAAACAGCTGTTTAGGTGTTGCTTTAAAAATGTGTGGCCCCAATTCACTTAACCATAAGGCATCAACATTTTACAACTCAATTTTTTTAACTAGAAGTACACTATATTACCAAAAGTATTCGCTCACCTGCCTTTACTCATTCTATGAACTGAAGTGCCATCCCATTCCTAACTCATAGAATTCAATATGATGTCGGTCCACCTTTTGCAGCTATTACAGCTTCAACTCTTCTGGGAAGACTGTCCACAAGGTTGAGGAGAGTGTTTATAGGAATTTTTGACCATTCTTCCAAAAGCGCATTGGTGAGGTCACACACTGATGTTGGTCGAGAAGGCCTGGCTCTCAGTCTCCGCTCTAATTCATCCCAAAGGTGTTCTATCGGGTTCAGGTCAGGACTCTGTGCAGGCCAGTCAAGTTCATCCACACCAGACTCTGTCATCCACGTCTTTATGGACCTTGCTTTGTGCACTGGTGCACAGTCATGTTGGAAGAGGAAGGGGCCCGCTCCAAACTGTTCCCACAATGTTGGGAGCATGGAATTGTCCAAAATGTTTTGGTATCCTGAAGCATTCAATGTTCCTTTCACTGGAACTAAGGGGCCAAGCCCAGCTCCTGAAAAACAACCCCATACCATAATTCCTCCTCCACCAAATTTCACAGTTGGCACAATGCAATCTGAAATGTACCGTTCTCCTGGCAACCTCCAAACCCAGACTCGTCCATCAGATTGCCAGATGGAAAAGCGTGATTCATCACTCCAGAGAACGCGTCTCCACTGCTCTAGAGGCCAGTGACGGCGTGCTTTACACCATTGCATCCGACGCCTTGCATTGCACTTGGTGATGTGTGGCTTGGCTGCAGCTGCTCGGCCATGGAAACCCATTCCATGAAGCTCTCTGCGTACTGTACTTGGGCTAATCTGAAGGTCACATGAAGTTTGTAGCTCTCTAGCAATTGACTGTGCAGAAAGTCGGCGACCTCTTTGCACTATGCGCTTCAGCATCCGCTGACCCCTCTCCGTCACTTTACGTGGCCTACCACTTCGTGGCTGAGTTGCTGTTGTTCCCAAACGCTTCCATTTTGTTATAATAGAGCTGACAGTTGACTGTGGAATATTTAGGAGCGAGGAAATTTCACGACTGGATTTGTTGCACAAGTGGCATCCTATGACAGTTCCACGCTGGAATTCACTGAGCTCCTGAGAGCGGCCCATTCTTTCACAAATGTCTTGTTTCACAGTCTGCATGCCTGAGTGCTTGAATTTATACACCTGGGGCCAGGCCAAGTGATTAGAACACCTGATTCTGATCATTTGAATGGGTGAGCGAATACTTTTGGTAATATAGTGTATATGTGACAGTAATCTGGCAGAGAGACCTTGACTGGAAAGAAGGCAAAGGGAAATTTATTCAGAATAAAATTTTACACCGCTACTATTGGACACCAACTAGGCTTTTCAGGACAGGACTACTAAGAACCAAACCAAACCATTTTGGAATAACACGCTGGGATTTTTTAGGGGCATGAACGGGAGTATCCCAGCCAATATGTCTTTTGGGAGATAAAACAGAATCATCAAACCTGACAAAAAGTGTATTTTCAGTTCAAATGCTTGCGATAGCCTCTGCTGCCAGAAATATATTAAGACACTGAAAATCACCCATACACCCAACAGTACAGGAGTGGAAACTTCTACTGAGCGAGACAGCATCATATGAGCAAAGGACCTGGGACACTGGGGATTTGGGATTACTTTATGGTCCATCTGACTTCTAATTAGTAGCCTGATGAGACTGTAATCAGATTTTCATACTATATTTGTTTATGTCTTTTATAAATATTTTAAATTATTACAATTGACTGTTTCTACTGTCCATTTGTTTGCTCAGCCTGTAAATTTTTCCCAATTTTCACATTTCTTGTGACCAGGATAACCCATGCTTTGATTGAAAAGTCATTTTACTATCTCATCTTCTCTTATTTGATTTCTGTAAGATGTGAGCTGTTGTTTGTCATATTTACAAATAAAAATCTGAATGACAAAAAATGTATGGCCACTTTATAATGCATTAAAAGACATCACTGTATTAGCATGTTAGAGTTTAACGCTGGCCATTGTCACCTGTATGGTGATAGCTTTGTCATTAATGGGTAAAAGTATCGCTAGCATCACAATGAATTGACCTGTCGTCCCCAGGTTTACCTGAGAGACTGGTGAAGTGCTGAGATCTGATGAAAGTCCTCTCTTCAAACTGTCAGCCTGTTCCTCTACCTGTTCCCGTCTGTCAGCCTTGTAGCTCAGGCCCGATTCCATCATCCTGCAGCAAACAAGGACACACGTTAACCGTTTGTTTATTGACCCATGGACGGTAACTTTCCTCACAAGTTATTCACCAAGCAGCTCTTAAATCAGGCTTGAATGCCCGCAGCGATTCAACTGAACGGGCTCAAATGTTCAGTTTGACGTGGGTGTTACTATTGAGCTCAAGCTAGCTGTTCGGACGTTGCTGTAAACAAATTAGGCCGTCTTAATGTTTATTGGCATACAGTTTAATCATTCATTGTTGTGTTTACTAACTAACCGAACGTCTCTTAGCAAAGGCTAGCTCACAAGCTAGTTAGCTGTCCGGCTGGAAACTTTAAGCCGACCTGCAGACGCACCTGCCGACTGATTATCGTAACATACGACATGTCCGTTAGCTTTTTATAAAAACAAAATCACTCAATAATGACGCTGCACTTGGCATATTACTCAACAAAAACACGTACCTGGTAGTTATTTTGGGGACATTAGACCCTGAAAGTACAGAATATCCTGTGTGCTAACGCTAATTGACGTTGAGCTAACACAACAACATAACCGCGGTCTGAGTTTGAAACGGACCAATCGGATTCAAGCGACAGCTGCGCATGCGTTCTTCTGTTATTTTTTTTTTTTTTTTTTTTTTTTTTTTTTTTTTTTTTTTTTAAAACGCTTGTAGAGCAAATATCCAAATATCCATCATGTTTGTGAAGCGTAAACTGTGCTCATACAGCAAAATACAAAATGACTGCTACTGGTCAGAGTTTAACCTCCTATGTGAATTTTTAACATTTTTTTAGGATGTATTACTCACTTTCATATCGCCTGTCCAAGGCTGTATGAAAGTTGCGTGGGTAGTTTAAATGTTGCGTTGGTAATTTCTTGCACCAGCTTTAAGGTTTCTCGATGGGGAATTGTTTTAATGAGATTAATGAACCTGTTATCACAGGAAAACAAAAGGTCTTTCTCCCTTATTCTCATGCATACAGAGCATACAGCTGTATCTGTTTGTACTTGCTTGCTAATCATCATGCAAACACAACAATTCCTGAGAAATTCTCTTATCCTGTCTATTGTTGCAAGACAACAATATTCCACTCAGAGGTGTTTATAGTGATGCTTTGCAGTTTTCCAGGCAACTTCAAGGATACAGCATTTAAATACAAATTCTGAGAAAATTTAGATCACAAGCAAAGAGAAACTATCTTAATAAAAAAGGAATATTGCTTCTCCAGAACCAGGGTTTAAAAACCAATAAAACATCACAGAATACAGTGTTGAGTGTTGAAGTTATATATAAATGAGAGTAACTTCAACTATCTAGTGATCTAATGATCTAATTAACTGAACCGGCCAACTGAAGCCAGCATTTTTCACCAGAGGGCATCCATGTTCCTTCCAGCTGGAGGAGACTGTTGTTTTTCCTGTTTCTCCTCTGAAATATCATCCCTCCTTTTATAAATACTCAGTCAGTCTATCACTCAGACACTCAGACATCCTTCAGTGAGGGAACCAGTCAACCAGTCCACCATGGCCATCAACATCCCAGGACTGATAGCAATGGTGGTTTTCTACCTCCTGGTCCTTGGGACCGGCATCTGGGCTTCTTTTAAGTCCAAAAGGGAACAGAAGAAAAGTGCAGCCTCTGGAGTGGAGATGACCCTGCTGGGAAACCGGAACATAAACTGGGTGGTGGGGATGTTCACACTGACAGGTGAGGAGAGCACAGCTGGCAAAACTGGGAAGGAAACTGTGTGATTGTGTTTCTAAAACTCTCAGAATGTCATTGGAGCTCGTTATATTGTAGGTGTTGCAAAAAGGACACAAACAGTTTCCACTTCACGATAAGATGTTTGTTTTTACACAGAAAGGCTATTAGAGGAGCAAAGAAGTTCCAGCCAATTCTTAGCAGATAAAATCAAAAGGACTGATTGGTGGACATTTGAACATAATAAGCATTGTGTCCAAGACGAAGCAGATTCAGAGCTTACAGAATGATTCTTTTGATTTCAGAATCATGATAAACTAAGTCGTCAGAACCAAGGACACATTTTCAGAGAAAATGCATAATTAAAATTGTGTAATTTTCTAGAAAATTATGCAGAGGAGGAGGAAATTAATTCCTTCCTACACTGAGAAAGCAGTGCTGTCTCCTTGTCCTTTCACTTTATTGATGATGATGAATGATCAGCATTCCTTTTGTCCTCTGTACAAATTGCTGCTCGTTCTCCTCTAAATTTACTTGCTGTGTTTTCATCCGTCCTGTAGCTACGTGGGTCGGAGGAGGATTCATTGTTGGCACAGTTGAGATGGTGTACACGCCCTCCATGGGACTAACATGGACAATCATGTTGCATCTGGCATACAGCTTGTGTTTTTTAATTGGTAAGAGTTTAAACTTCCATTTGAAAAGATACTGTATTTCTGTCTGTATAATTACACACCTGTAGACTACCTATAACCCTGAAAATCATATTGTAGGCAACAGTAAAGTTTGACGTACACAAAAGAGATCCAAACACAGACAGAGGAGGCAGCAGGATGACTTCAGGGAGTTATTGATGACATAGATTACATGCAGGTACAAGTCAGCAAACAGGCCGTTTGTTTGCCAAAGTTAACAAAAAAACTTGTACTAATACAAATACTGTCAGCTAAAAACACATCCTATCCCCTCCCCATGGACGCTGCCATTGTTGTGTGTGTGTGTGTGTGTTGAGGTTCAAATTAACATGTCAATGTAATGGCAACTGTAAACAGTAAAAACAGGAGGAAGATGAAATGCCAAAAGATTTTACACCCAAAATAAATATTGGTGATGGAAGGTGGACCCAAATGTACGAGAGCAGGCAGGAAGTGCTTTGGATGAAGTTTTAATACAAGGAACCAGCAAACATAAAGGAACATCAGAGAAACAGGAACAGCAAGACAACCTAAACTAAACAGAATCATGGAAACAAGGCAGCAGCTAGATCACAGAAACTCAGCAAAATCACAGAAAAGAAGCAAAAGATCAGAAACTAAGCAAATGACTCAACAATGACTGAACAAAAGACTGAATTCAAATACAAAATAAATAAGCGATGCAATGAGGTGCAGGTAGAGTGACAAGGAAGGTGCTGAGAGGCTGGAAGAAAAGGGGAGGGGCTACTGAGGGAGATGAAGTTCAGGTGAGGGGAGAGAAAGCAGCTACAGGAAGAACTCAGGTAACAGGGCGGAGCTAATCAGGCAGGTGAAGAAAACAAGAAGGGAAATAGAACACTAGAAAAATGTCAAAATATACCTCGAAGACCTAGAAAACACACATAAAATACACAAATCAAGAAGTCAGAATGACAGGACCATGACAGAATCCTTTAAATTAGATTTCTTAGAAACAGAGCAACGTTTCTTTCAAATCAAACATCAGAAGATACAACAGAGTTGTATTCTTCCAACTTCATTTGTGATATTTTCAAACCTGTTTTTTAACCAATTATATCTTCATCATGGCATCATGAAGTGATCACAACACTTCCACATCCACAAATTTACACTACACTCAAAACTGTTGATTATCCATGTACTAAACTGGCCCTAATAAAGCACATTGATGATACATAGTCCAAATATATACTGCGTTTCAACTCAGCCTGTCTTGAGATAAAGTGATGCATATAAGAATTTACAGCTTCCTTATTGAAGTTCAGGATGTTGTATTATTTTCAGCTTTTCGTCACGTTAAAAGTTTGACAAGAAATGGATACAAAACATTTCCTCTCCCTATTTTAATTTCTGTTTGTACTGTGTTCTGTGTTTTCTCACATCAAGCTGGCTTCGTGTTCGCCAAGCCAATGAGAGAAGCAAACTATGTGACGATGCTGGACCCTTTCCACATCAAGTATGGAAAAGTAGTGGCAGCTGGACTGAGCCTGACTTCAGTTATTCTGGATTTGATCTGGATGCCAGCAACATTAATTGGTTTAGGTACAATATATATGAATGTACTTCAAATACACACATTCAGATATGTATAATTAAGTAAAATAAATGTATACATGGATGTAAATTCCTACCTGTACACCTGTGTAGAGATGACCCACTCAGACTGATCTGAAGCAGTAACAGTCACTCACAGACTGGTTATAAAATCTCATGATAGAATGTGTCTGACAGGAGGAGTTATGAGCGTGGTCCTGGATTTGTCCTTTGCTGTGTGCATCTGGATCTCTGCTGCTGTCGCCATCACCTACACACTGCTGGGAGGTCTCTACTCTGTGGCCTACACAGATGTTATACAGCTGGTCCTCATATTCATCAGCCTGGTTGGTTTGCTATATATGCTTTATATATGCTATTTTCATTAGGGGTTTTCACACTGCTATCCCAAGCCCTGCAAACACAGGGCTAACATACTCTACAGCAGGGCCAACAAGACACCTTGAAAATGCGTGTTGATCATTTCCATTTGTATGTTTGTCTTTGCAGTGGCTCTGTGTTCCCTTTGTTTTGACGAATCCTGCTGTCTCGGATATCAGCCAGACGCTGATGAACAACACCTTACACTCTCCCTGGATTGGTAAACCAGAGCTGAGAAAGACCTGGATCATGATTGATGAGTTCTTATTCTTTGTAAGAAAAAAACAAATATTACTGTGAACTATGTCAGCTAATACCAAATACAGCATGACTGTAAGTGTCCAAGAGAAATAATTATCATTTGACTGATTTATGGTGATGCCACGTTGGTAATTAAATTAACCATCTAACTGTTTTACTTTAAGGCACTGGGGTCTCTGGGATATCAGTGCCTCCACCAGAGGATCTTGTCAGCTGCTTCCACAGCCACAGCGAAGCGCTCATGCTTTCTTGCCGCTTTAATATATCCTGTACTTGTGATACCTCCCATACTGCTTGGGGCTGCCACCGCATCCACAGGTATAAAAATCTTCTACATACTGACATAAACTGTCAAGTCTAATGTCTGTATTGTGATCATTGTAAACTGTAAACTGTGTCAGTTTTGACATTTGTTCTTTTATCTGAATTTGTTGTTAATATTTTCTATTCTTTCTGTTTCCATTGTGTTATGCTTATTTTTTGCATCTTGAAAGCTTTTATGCAACTATTTGTTTTGCTTGTTCTTTAATTGTTTTCAAAACAAAACCATATCAATTTATCAATCAATAATGTAAAAACATGAATGATTTATGATTTACTTTAACAGTCATGAAAGACTGTCCAACCACAAGGTTGTCAACTTAATGGAAGCCACCTTTTCCTCAGCTTGAATGCACTTGAGCATCTCCTGAAATTAATGTAATTGGTGGGAAAGTGAGGTCAGATGCCAAGATACATGGTAGTCTGGGTCCTTAATGTTGGTGTTGGAGACCCACAATCAACCGAAGACCAAGTAAGATGGAGCAGTAATTACCGGCAATCGGCCGTCCTTTTCTGACAAGCCCCATTCAATACATGATGCTGAGACAGATGAGTGTTTGGGTTGAGAGAACACTGACCTCCCTCTACAGCTCAGGGAAGGATTACCACAGCATGGCAAGCGTACTGAACCCAGATGGGGTGTTTGCTACAGGCGGCTGGACTCTGAGAGAGAAGGCAGCATAAGCCCATTTCCAGCTCCTGGTCAAGCCATTTGGTTCTGGCCATTGGTATGGGGAGGGTAGGTGCAATAGAGTCTGACCCTGGCTCCAAGCAGAGAAAAAAAAATACCGTCCAAAACACTGACATAAATGGGGGTCCAAGATCAGACACCGTATCACTTGCAAAACCATGCAGGCAAAACACATGGGACAACCTCAGCTACACTGTTTCTGTGGTGGGCAGCTTGGATAGAGGGATAAAATGAACCATCCTGGAGAATCTGTCAACAACAGTGTTACCATTAGAAGGAGGTAGTCCTCTGCTGAAGTCCAGAGGGACTGACCAGGGACAATGCAACGTCAGGAGTGGGTAAAAGAGTCCTGTAGGAGGACCTCACCAGGCTTTGTTCTGGTCAAATACTGAGCAAGCAGCTGCATACTCCTCTACCTCCTTTTTCATAAACCAAGACTAGATGTACTTACTGTCTTATGGTGAACATAGTCTGCTGGACTCAAGGATGATGCGAGAACTCTAAGGTGGGGTCTATCAGATGACCTGGGATTGACTCTGTATGGCTCTCTTTTTAACAACGCAGGAAAGAGGCCGATTATCTGTTGGAGACTTGGGAAAGGAGTCACAGTCAAACAGATGAGACAGGATGTCAGGTTTAGTGTTCTTAGAAGAGTAAAGTTGAATAAAATAGAGCGCACCTGGCCTATCTGGTGTTGAGTGGCTTGGCTGCAGTTGTAGTTCAAATTCTTGTGGTCGATCCAAACAAGCTAAGGATACTTGCGCCCTCCAGCCAATTCAAATTCCTCTCTGTAGGGGAAAGTTTCCAAGATATGAAGGCACAGGGGTGAAGTTTCTCATCCTCAGTGGAGTCATGAGGGAGCATTTCCCCAACGCCAACATCCGAGGCAACCACCACCACCACAAACTGCAGGCTTGGGTGTCGAGTTGAAACTTCCTAAAGAACTTTCTATAGAATGAAGCAAACCTGAGAAAACATGGCACTAGATTTTGACTGGTAGGCATAGGCCAGCTAGCTACAGTGCTAACATTAGCAGGGTCCATCTCAGTGTTGTTAGATGATACCACAAAACACAGGAATGAGACTGAGGAAACATGAGACTCAAACTCTGCTTTCATGAAGAGCTGGTCATCAATGAGGCGCTGCAGACCCTGGTGATCATGCTGAATGTGAGTCTCTCCATCCGGGGAGAAGATGAGGATATAATGCAGCTTGCCTAGACAAACTTCTTCAGCATGTCCCGAGGACTATCACTGCAGATAGACACTTTGGGTATTTGCGTTGTGTGAATAGCAGGTGGTGGTTAAATGATCATCACAGCCCAGTCTGATTTGTCTGTCGTATCACACAGCGCTCACCTCTTGGTATATACAATAGACTTGGACAGATAACGTGACCATTTTTCAGTCTTTCCTTCTTTTGTGTCCATGTTTCAGACTGGAACCTGACTACCTATGGTTCACCATCTCCATTTGAACGTGGGGAAGCAGCTCTAGCTCTGCCCATCGCCCTGCAACACCTCGCACCATCTGTCATCTCCATTATCGGTATTGGATGTGTGGCCGCTGCTGTGATGTCATCAGCTGACTCTGCTTTGCTTTCTGCAGCTTCTGTCTTCAGCTCCAACATCTACAAGAACATCCTGAGGCCTCAGGTGAGAAAATTCTCTCTTTTCACTCTAATGTTTTTCTGTTGCCTCACAACAAAAATATCCCGACTAAACTACTGTTAGCTATTGTGAAGGTGTCATATTCATTTTAAAATGGAAGCAATGGAATGCAGAATAGAATGAATGAAATAAAGTAGCATGATGGAAAACAAGCCAAGAAAGCAGAGATAGAGGTACCTGAAAGCAGGACAGTCTCATTCATGTATTGTTCACCTGTTCTTCTCCCTCTTCTGTTTCCTCTTCAGGCATCAGACAGAGAGATTCAGTGGGTGATCCGAGCTTCTGTGTTGGTCATGGGCTTGGTTAGTACATCACTCACCAGCCTGAAAACCAGCATCCTTTTGTTCTGGTTTGTGGGTGCTGAAGTGGCCTACATCATAATTTTCCCTCAACTGCTCTGCGTCCTCTTCTTCAGCATCTCCAATGGTTACGGGGCTATTATGGGCTTTCTGGTGGGAATACCATTAAGACTGCTCAGTGGAGATCCATCACTAGGGTTACCACCAGTCATACACTTCCCAGGATGCACTCTTGAGGACGGTGTTTATGTCCAGTACTCCCCAGTTAAGACCATCTCCATGCTGTCTGCTGTTGCTGCCATCTTGTTGTTCTCCTATCTGGCTTCTGTGCTCTTCAACAGAGGCATGCTTCCTGAGAAGTGGGATGTGTTCAAAGTCAAAGTCCAGCACTCACCACAACCTCTGACACCAATAGCTGACACCACAGAACATGATGAGAATGAGAAATTGAACAGAAACAACTCTCAGAACAAGGCGTCGGAGCCAATGATTAGCACAAGTTGTTAGTGTTCCTGTGTGTACAGCAGTATCTGTTTTCTGAGAGTATAATATAGACCAGCAGATACAAGTAAATATCTCAAAGTCATTCTGGAGAATTATGAAAAACATCAATGTAATAGTTAATACTGTGTTCCACGATGTTGCTCATTCGCTCCAATAAAAGCAAGTCACCATCACATACTGTAGCCCTGAATGAATTGTGTCTTTGTGATTGGCGTCTCAGTTGCATGGTTCATTGCACACTGGGTCTTCAATGTTTTTCTTTACCACAGAGACAAACTGGCTGCAAGGTGTAATAAAGGTTTTGGTCAATTGTGATTTTTATTTAAAAAATAGTTGTATCCCAATTTAGTATGGTGTGTCGCAACATTATGTTGTAATAATGATATGACATTAGAAAAATGACAACATGACACATCAAATGCAAGGAAGTATCTTGAATTAGTGTTTTCCTTAACAGTATGACAGAGATGGTGATCAGTGTAATCACAATTTCCAATTTACAACAGATAGACTAATTCATTCAATGAGATTTATTTTTCCTCAGAATCAATCAGTAAATCAATTAATTTATCAGTGGATGTTCACAATGTCCTAAACACCAATGAGCTAGGAGTGGAACTTGTTCCAATTTCTAACCAATTTCTAACTCCCCTTCTAAACAGCGCTTAACATCATCTTATATATGAGGTGAGAAGCTTCACTTGCTGCCTTTCCCTTTTCTCTGATCTTTCACTGGGCTGTCCATGATGTAAGTGGAAAGTTACAGAGGGATGGATAGTTGACTCTGTTTTCATTAACTGTCCTTGGGTGCTCGTCACTCCATTTCACAGATATAACAATGAGATCTCATGTGTACACAGACTGACTCTTGGACCAGCAGACACTCAAGGACCAACCATCTTCAAACTGACAGCTTTTTTACTCATTGCTTTTCGTCTTACTACACTATATTTTCTTCATATTTTACAGGCATGTGGTGGCAGCTGTTGTGGTTGCATGGTATATAAAAAATGAAGAAGTTGTGCATTTAATTTCTAAACAAAAAAGTTTGGATAGGTCCCCTCATATTATTCAAAATACTCCTGGTTCTCCCTGCAACCCGGCAGATGACAAAGTAAATGATCAACAAAGTGTGTAGATTCTTCATTAAACAGTACACTTAATTTGTGATAAGACTGGAGTTAGAAATTGGTACAAGTTCCACTCCTAGCTCATTGGTGTTTCGGACATTGTGAACATTTGAGTAAAAAGAAAGACACAATTTAAGTGATAAAAGATAAAACAAGATCTCTTGACTTCAGGTGGGTGTTTCTGTTGGCTGTGGGATTAAATGTGTCCTCACTTCCTATATCCTGTTTGTAAAGTAAGTGAGTTTAGGGGTTTTGTGGTAATGTAACTTTTCACTCCACTCCAAGATTATTTAGGAGTTCAACAGCAGCATATCACTGGTCTGACATCAATGGGTTATTTGTAGTCTTAGGTGTCCATCTAGTGGCAAAAGATATCATTTCAAAGTATCACTGGGCTGCAGGAGTGTCAGCAGAGATGCAGTGGGGCTGACTCTTTTGATATTTTGAGTGGCATCGTGTCTTCAATGGAAGTAAATTTACCTCAATGATTAAAGTTTTTGGATATGAAATAATTTACCACATCTGTAACACAGAATATTAGACAGAGTGTCTCTTACTTCCAACAGCATGATAATTATTTTACTGTTTTGCCCTCATAGATGAGGTGAAGCGTCTGGTGGACCAGTGTAACCTCAGCAATCTGGACCTGAATGTTGACAAAACAAAGACGATAACTGATGACTTCAGGAGGAAGCAGCCCACTCGCGCTCTGTACGTAGAGCACCAAACTCCTGTGGGTGCACATCACCAACGACCTGACCTGGTCCCAGTTCTGTGGTATGAGAACTGTAATGTCTCAGACCAGAGATCCCTCTTCCAGGACGGACAAACATGCAATAGATGTCACATGCACAGAAAAGAACAACAAAGCATAGGTTACAAATTGCATTGACAGAATGTCTGATTCAAAATATAATATATATATAAAGTGTGATCCAGGAGACGACTGAGCAGCACGAGGCGTCGCCAAGTGATGCCGGACCCACACGACCTCCTGTTCACCTGGTGACCTGGAAGAGGGCAGGAAACACAAGATAATTAGTAGCAGACACGAGTGAATAGGCATAAAAATGTACAGAAATACAGATATAAGGTGGTAGCGAAACAGAGGAGAGCAATGATCCAGTGGAGCCCAGGGTGTGATTTTCCAGATCCAACAGTATGTGGACAGCAGGAGCCAGGAGAGGTAGATGGTCCCAGGGACCCGTGGTCCATCAGAAGGGAGCCTGAATGAAAAGAGAGGACGAGGAGGAGGAGAAAGGGGAGGAGGAAGCTATAGAGAGTGAGATCTCAATGGAGATATTGTCAAAAGTGTTTAGAGCTGAGACTAACTGAGAACCAGCACAAGGACGTTTTATAATAAACTTTGACGAGGAAGCCTGGGATGATGAGTTCATTTTCTATCTAAGAAATCATTTCCATTAAAGAGTGCACAGCTCATGGACTGTGGTTTTTGAGAAAGTTCAGCCACAGTGCTGAAGAGAGATCTAGTGCTGTCTTATTATTGTTTATTAGGCCGGCGGAATGAGCTGTCTTAGCAGTATGAAGAGCACACTTGTAATTAAGTGCACTATCACGCCATGTGAAATAAAACATGTCCAATTTAGATTTTCGCCATGCATGTTCCATTTTTCTGCAGGCTTGCTTGAGATCTCGGGTCTCATCAGTAAACCAGGGAGTAGCTTTCTTTGGTTGTTTTTTCACTGAGCGTCGCCATGATTGCCAGGCTGATATGACGAGAAGTAAAAACATTCATGTCATCCGTACAGGGAGAGGCTAATGATGCTTCAAATAGGGCAGAGGAGATGGAAGCGACATTCAGGGCTGACACATCTAATCCATGGCAAATGATCAAATCCAGAGTATCACCACTGGAATGAGTAGGTTCATGAAAAAGCTGAATAAAGCTAGAAATATCGAGAAGTCCAGAAAAAGCCAGTTCCCTGGACAAGGCCGTTACTACTTGAGGAAGGTGGTTATAAAACCAGAGCCTCAAACAAAGCAAATCTAATATCCTGGTTGCAGCTTAAACTGAAAATAGATTTGTAGATTAGAGCAACACCTCCCTCCTGTTTAGAGGCCCGAGCAACATGGGCGTAGTTAAGGTCAGGAGGAGAGGCTTCATTCAATGGCAGAAAGAAATTAGGTTTCAGACATGTTTCACATAGCAGTGGAGACCTAGGCTATAGGATGCCACGCGAAATGATACTTCTGTATCACAGTAGTCTGCATTACTGAAGGTACTATATATGTTGAGAATAACCTAAATGTGATTCTTCCTTTGCCTGTAATGCAGCTGCATGTCATTGTTTGCCCAATCTGTGGTCTGATTACAAGTAACAAGTAATAATGTCATAATCCTCTACAAGCTATCAAGTCACTTGGCAAACTGCTAAGCTGAACAGAGTAACATCAGAGTTAAACGATAAAAACTGCTGAATTAGCCTGAAAGTTGCTAAGAGAGAGTCATGAATGCACAAGCTGAACTACTGTACATTTGAATAGTTTTTTTTAAAAAATTATATAACATATGTATTACTTACCATTATTTGTCTCCAGTTGTCTGTCTGAAAATGATGTCTGGCTCACTTTGACTCCTCTTGAACCCTTGGCTGAGGTGGCTTCATTTTCCTTACCTATGAAAATGTTTCAAGGAAAACAAGAAACTGAAACTTACAGATGTAAAATTAAATGTCAATGTTACTGTGGCAATTCCCATAAATAACAAAACAGACAAATATGTCTCACAATAGAGCACACATCATTGTGTTAATTACAATATATATATTTATCAAAAAGTGCTAAATTACTTGAAATATTAAGTTAGAAATAAAATTGTTATTGTCAATACTAACATACCAAAGACCACAGGGTCCAAAGTGTTCAGTCTTCCCTTTAAATGTCACACACAAACCAATAATCACAGTGTCAACAGCAGATCATTTAACCGACAGTATCTCAGGTCAAAGACTACTGTGATACAGACTGTGCTCTGATTTTAAGAAGTAGATGTATGAACTAACTGAACAGCCTGCTTAACACATCAAAACATTTCACCATGAAGGAGACTAAGGTTTCAATCAAAACCTAAAATTATATCATTAGATGTGAGTGTTGAGGTTCATGAATTTAGTAGAGGCAGACCAACCTAAAAACATGTTACTGAATCAGGAGAAGGTGTCAGAGTGACAGGATGCAGTAACCACAGTAACTTGCACACACACCTTCCGTGCGCACAGCATGGGACCAGCAACATGTGAACAAATTATATAAAATACAACAGCAAATTTCCAGCATTTGTGTGATGATTGAGTGAGTCCCTGCTGAGACTGCAGCCTGGGACAGAACATATTTAGCTCCTCCAGGAGGTGCAGACAAATTTTATGTTTGAAAAAATTAACACAGAGCAAATCGATTTCAGTAAATACGCCAGTACTGTTACATTTTCAAGCAAAACAGCCTTTGATAAGACTTGAAAATAATATAGTGTAAAGACGAAGTATGATTCATTAAAAAGCACTGTTTCCCCTACCATTCATAAAAAGATAAGCATTTTATTAGTGGAATGTAACATACGGTATAACATTATCTGACTATATTATTTAATTGTTGGTCCACCTAAAGCCCAAGCAGAAGAACCAGTCAGGGGACAAAGCCTGCACGGTCCGAAATTAACAAGAGCCAAGCATTATATGCGAGAAAATCTGTTGAATAACGCCAAAGTGTAGATAATAAAAACTGTGTTTTGGTGTCATTTATAAGCTCCTATTCGAATCTCTCCTATGCTGTCTGTGTCCGAGTTTCACAGCTCACATAAGCCCCTGAGCTTCATGTTGCCTTCATGTGCACATCAGTTTTACCACAATACAGTTTTCAGATTTTATGAAGACTGACCTGTGTCGAACTGACCTGTGTCTGGTTGTGCTAACACTGCGTAATGTTGCAGCTCCCTCACAGTTCCTGTTAGCCTTGTGTTAGCTTCACATCAGCTATGCTAATGTACCGTCTGGCTAGCATGCTCCCTTCACTCACCGCTGAACCACGCAGTTATACTCATTAACCACAATCACATTTTCATCTCCAACACACCACTTGCAAACAGCCAGACAGAAGGAAAAAAAAAAAGCTTACCTCGATTACTGCATAATTCAGTTTGCATTTTTGGTGATGAATCCTTTTTTTTTTTAGGTTTTTCTCCTCCGTTTGAGTCTCTCCATGACGTGCAGCTGGACAGCATAGTCTTGCTGCAGGCAGAAGTTTCACCTTGATACTTGGGCTCATGGAGAGCTCTGATTGGCTGAATCTTAATAGGCACATTCCAGAAGTGGGGGGAGGGGTGGGAGAAGCATGAGCAGAGCATGCCCTTTTCTCTTGCTCAGTAAAAAAGAGTTGCCTGAAAGCTGGAGAAGGATTTAGATTTTTCTCTGATTTTGAATAAATATCATAAAATGTAATCAAAATTTCCCAAAACCAGATAAAGTTGCCCAGCACAAAATAGACCCAAATATTTATCCCAGAAGAATGAATTTTTTAACTTTATTTTATTTTATTTTTTAAATATCAGTAATCAATAATACTGGGCTTTTTTCATTTCACCAAAGCTGAGCAAAACAGGAAAAATCTTGTTCTAATCAAGCAGCATCCAATAGCGATTCAATTTCCATAGAGCCCCATGTTAAAATGCCCAACTTCAAAGTAGAAATAAATATATTTACAGCCTAGTACAAAAAATGTTTTTGGTTTCTAGAATGCAAATTCTTTTATAACTCACTCATTGAAATTATATTACGGCTGAATATTAAGGTTCTGAATAATTAGGAGCGTCGCAGTTTCACCAAGCCAACGCTAACCAGGAATACTCATCAGTGTTTTAGTGGTGTCAGTGCTTTTTGGATAATTTTTCCTGCAAATATCAACATCAAAGTTCACCACCCATGCCCTTCAACAAAGTCTCAAGCTTTGAGCAACTTTTGACCTCTTATGTTTGCACATTCCACAGAAACGTAGCCCTCATTTTGCTGAACGCAACAGTGCCCTGGGTGTCCTTCTTACTTGAGTGGTTCAGGAGTTTTGGAGGTAAAAGTTTTCATGGTTCACTTTGCATGATGACCTCCTGACCTCAAACATAAAGGCCCATAACTAGGGAAATGAAGGGGCTAGGGACATGGATCAGACTGGTCTTGAAAACCCTCCAGGAGCTCTACAAACATTTGTCAGAACCAGGTCTGTAGCCCAGTGTTTTAGGGCCAAGCTCCAGTTTGAGTTAGGGGGTTAGGATTACTGCTTGTCCACTACACTCAAATCAAGCTCTCCACAATCTCAGCAGTAATTATTGATGCACATGAAGTTGAGGGTGGAGTAGTGGACTGTGCTGTGTGTGCTGGAAGTATTAATGACCAGTTCTCTGTTTTTTTCAGCTGTACATAGCTGTCCATACATCATTGTGTGAAGTGGGCAATGGAAATTTTGATAGCTTAAAGAGTTATCGTCACTGAGGAGTGAAAGTATAGCAGTGTGTCACCAGAACATTTAAAACAGGTTGTGATGGGTGAGGGACAGAGGGATTCCGTCTCCAAATGACTTGAAGATCATAGACTTGATCTCCAACAACAATGAGATGGCACACAGAGATGAGGTGCATAACCTGACAATTTGGTGTTCCACCAGTTATCTAATCTTGCACAACAAGAAGACAAAGGAGATTATATTGGACTTCAGGAGGAAGTGGAAAAATCATAATCCAATTTTAATCAATGGTGAAATCAGTGGAGAGTGTCTCCAGTTTTCAATTTCTGGGGGTGAACAGTACTGAAGAGCTCTCTGGGCCTGTCATACATTTACTGTCATTGGGAAGGCACAACATCATCTCTTCTTGAGGAAATTGAGGAGTCAGTTGTGTCATTTGTTAGCAACAAAGTTATTTTCATGTAAAGCTCAATCTCTTAGGGGCAGTGTCCACCCATTTTGCCATGCCTGTGCCTGAAACCCATATTAAATGAAAATTTCTTCAGTCATCAAATTTTGTGCCAAGTTTCATGAGCTGTCAAGCATCTTTAGTCCCTCCCAAAAGCCACTTACTTTGAGGTGAAAAGAAAAAAAGAAAGAAAGAAAGAAAGAAAGAAAGAAAGAAAGAAAGATGGAAGGAAATATAATCAGAGCAATTTCAAGAGGGTCCATGCACTTTCAGTGCTCAGGCCCTAGTAAGTTCAATAAATATATGTAAGCACAACATAACAGAGGACTACATGCTTGGCAGTTGTGGAATAATTTGGGTGCAGTACCAGAAAATCACCTGTAGTGGGAGCCAGAGAGCAAAACTGTGTGAAAATCAGGAGTGAAAAACGGTTTCTTGCATCAAAATGAGGACTTTTGAGAGAAACAGAGTATAGCATGTTTACAACCTTAGGAAGTGATTTCAGTGAAAACAAAGTGAGGACCGGCCAAAATGTCCTCACTTCCCAAAAATGTCCTCACTTTGTTGGTTAAAAACTCATTTTGGTCCTCACTATGTAGCAAGTACAAGGACACACACACACACACACACACACACACACACCAGAAATGCCTCACTTGTAGTCACTCTGCATCTCAGAGAAGAGCTCTGAGAACTCTCTGCTGATTTCCTCTCTGACTCGTGCCTCCAAGAGCAGGTTCTCCGCCCGCTCCTTCTTCAGCTGTATCTGCAGCTGTTTCAACAGCACCGCCTGGCTCTGAGGAACGGGACAAACGGTAACACACAACGATATAAAGAGTTTTCAATTTAAAACAAAAAAACCCCAGTTAAATGTGTAAATCTATGTTCTTATGAACAGGCGAAGAGAAATGTGGCACCAGAAAGAAACATACACATTCAAAGACAATGAAAACATGAAGCTCAACACTACACCTAAGCAGTAAGATGGAGACAAGCACTCACTGCTCAGATATGCTTTTTAATCAGAGGGACAAGTGCTTCTAAAATAAGGAACTGTATAAAATCAAGTCTGGTAAAAACAGAAAAGCTTCTAAAGGTATGCAGAGTCATTTATTTTACCACGTGACAATCTAACTTTCTCCTTTAGATGTATTTATCATCTCTCAGCCTGCTCTTGTCTCCCGGATGTTACACCAATAACCTTGAACTCTCTGCAAGTTTTTAATATGTGAAATCAACATGAAAGGGACGGACCTGGTGTGTTTGATCATCATTTTCATCGCCGTCGTCTTTGTTGTCAGTCTGATCCATTGTACTCTCCATCAGGCTGTGTTCTTCCTCGTGCTCATCATCATCATCATCCTCCTGGACAAACGATATTAAAAATAACACAATGACGTTACCTGGTTATAAGTTTGTTTAAAAGAAAAAAAAAAATGTCCTGAGGAAGTAGCTGCCTCCACTCCACCTGTACATCCTCTAGGCTGGTATCCCAGCCAATCAGGGAGCTCCTCTTGCTGCTGCCATGAGCCTTCCTCTCAGCATTGCTACTGATAAAGGATACCTCACTGGTGGACCTCTGTGGCATGATGGGAACAATCCTGGTGGACAGAACCACAACCTGGGAATAGAAAAAAAGTGTAAAAAAAGGATGCAAATCGATCATATAACCATCAATACTGCAGATTGGAGTAATGGAACGACTAATTTTCCTCATTAACGTTTTCAGGTTCCAACACCTTGTAACATCAGTAACACCAACTACCATGGCAACACTCACACACAGTTTTTTTTCTAAATTAGAGTCGACTATAGGCTCGTAATTTGTTTTTAACCAACAACGTTACTTTGCTTGATGTCTCTGTGGACGTGCTGCATCACTGATTGCTCCAAGTCTTAAATAAAGGTTTGAATGAATGAATCAGCAGCTAGAAGCTACAGCAAAATTTGAAAAAGTGTCTGCACCTTTTGTGCCACAGCAGAGAACTTGAGGACGTTGAGAGTCTCGTCATACATGGAGGCACACTGGTTGATGTTGACGATCATACAGGCTTTACCTCGACCGCAGAAAAAGCCCTGCAGGTAGTGGGTCAGCTTGCTTTCTCTGAAGGGCACATGCTGAAGCAGCCTGAGAGGGGGAACAGGAAAAAAGCTCAGTTGGCAATGTTATATGTGGATTCTAGGAATGTCAGTTTTGGGTCATTTTGCTTTCAGTCTCCCGGCATCTAAAAAAAAACTGGTAACTAACTTTTTATTTTCATAAACAATTCACGATTCACTGTTTGTGCTGCTACACAAAATCTCTTCTGAAGCGTCTAAAGCTGCACTACTGCTTTTTTTTGGCCACTCGGGTGTAAACAAACTAAATAAGATGAAAGATCAAATCAGCTGAAGAGAGACAGCGAGAATGACGGAGGGGTAATGATCTCACTTGGCTTGCTGATTGTGTCTTAGTGCGTTGATGCATTTTCCTAGGATGAGCAGTGAGGTGTTTATGTTTCCAGCTTCTTTCAGACGCTCTCCTTTATTCAGGGTCTTGGCGCATCGCTCAGAGCCAGCCAGGTCACACAGACTCAACCTGACGACAAACACATATCCACATAAAGGACAGAAGAGAACTCTTGCACAAAAAATAGATGCTGTACATTTGTGTTCAGCACTTCATGGTTCACCAAACTTATTCACCAATTCAAGATATTATTTGCTACACAGGCACACCTTTTCACTGCCTTGTTTTTATAAACACACAGCCCATGCCTAAATCAAAAAGAGTCACTCACTCGCTGACTGTGTGGACCCTTGGAGTCGCAATGTCCTCAATCCTCAATATGCGAATGGAGAAAATACTGTGGCTGCAGAAAGAGTGAGAAAAGTAGAATGTCAACAGACTCTTACATGTGAGAGGAAAATCACCAGAAGAACTAAGCACGAAAACAAGATAAAGTGCATACAACACCAGAGCTGCAGTCTGGGACATTTGCTTCCTATCAACTTTCTATTAATAGAGTGACAATAAAGACTTGCCTACAGAAAAATCAGATAAATAATCTTCTATAATTATTTGGGGGGGTTCAATATATTGATGTTTCACAAACTCACACCTACATGTGAACAGGTGGCATTTGTGGGGCTGAAACAAACAACACAGGGAAGCTGACGTGGTAAAGATAACCAAGTTTTTCGCCAAGGGTTAGCATATTCGACAAATTAACTCAACATAATAAACCTTCCATGTGTTAATCTGTAGATGCTGCCGACTGTTGTCCTCACCTCCTGCTAGAGAGCTGGTTGAGCCGGGTGCAGGAGAAGCTCTGGTTCCTCTTGCCCAGCTTCATCACCTTGTAAGCCTCTTCTGCACTATTCACCTGAACCCAACGCAGATCTAAATACAAATGCAAAAAAAGGATTCATTATAACCTCTTTCCCTTTTTGGTATCTTTATACAAAACAACATCAAGATTCCAAAGTAAGAGCCCCACCTATAATTAGTGCATTGATAAACTGATTCCACTTCAAACGTGAACTGCAAGAAATGTCACGAATTTTCGAACGAAAAAGAATTTACTTTTACTTATTTATTATTATTATTTTTTTTAATGTAGAGGGTTCATTCAGAAAGTAAAGTACACCTATAATCAGTGTGTTGAAAGACTTCACCAGTTTTTCAGAAGGGGTCATTTGTAAGAAATGGCCAGGATGTGAAAGTAGCTCCAAAACTGCAGAGGGCAGCAAAACCTAACCAAGGCGACCTGCCGTTCTCTGCCGCTCTCTGCACATTTTGCTATAGATATTTCTGACTGCAATGACAAGCTGCCGTTAGCTGTGGAGAAATAAATCATTAAGCACTATCCAATTTCAAAAAAGGTCAAAAACGTCTGTATTTTAAATCTACTTATAAAAACAAAACTCAAACACCCGACATTCAGGAGAAAAAGTTAATGCTGTCATATTTTAATATTTTCAATGTTTTAATGAGGTGTTAAATTTTGCATACCGAAAAAAGGCAGAAAATTGCAGAAGCCATTTAGCACACACACTACTAATCCAATAAGTCTAGTATTAGCTTAAAACTTCTGTCAAGTATCGTGGTATTTGCCCCAAGCCCTACTCACCTTTGACAAACCCGTTGCCCTTGACATCCTGTGACAGGCGCAGTGCAGTCCTCCTCAAGGCCCCGCTGGGTAAAACCTCCAGGAGGTCATGAATGTTTTCATTGTAGATTTCACAGAAAGAAACCCAAACAGAGAACTTGGTGTGCGTTTCCACCTCAAGGCTGATTTTGTCCTCTGTCGCAACAGTCGTGCCGAGCATGGAAGCATCTGCAACAGAGGCAAAAACCAAAAAATAAACCGGTAAATCAGATTTGCAGCTGCAGCCCAAAAAGTAACAGGCTAAAACATGTCGAGAGATAATAAATTAAAAAAGGAAATCTTGCCTTCGAGGAGCGTCTTATTGGTGGAGTTCAACAGGCTGGCACTGCTCTTCTCACTCTACAATGCAAAGAGCAAAGATGAAAATGTTAAATCCCCATCAAAAGGAACTTACAATGATAAGACACACTTAAACCACTAACAGGTGAAGTAATCTTCATCGATCATCTCATTACAATCGAATGTTTTGTTTTGAAACCATGGGTCCCTGCACACATGGATGGATGGATCTCGACACACAGAACCTACCCGAACCACCACTGTAGACAACGTACACCCCGATGGCAGTTCATGAATGTCTCAAGCATACAAGTTACCTCTTTCAGTTGCCCGAAGAGGTTTCTCTTGAACAACACCTCCTCTGCTTGCTGCTCCCTGGAGAGCCTGGTGAACTCTTGGCACCGGTGAGGTTTGATGCTCATCCCAGTGAAAATCTGTTCATCAATACTGCTGAAAATAACATCAATAGACCGAGGCAGGATACCAGCATCCGCATCTGGACCTGAAGCAACAAGAGGATATTGCTTGATTGTGTAAAATTCGGGCAACTTTCATAATCCTAAAAATGCTCACGACAGAAATATGTCACTCTGATACTAGAATGCCTTATTCTGAGAGCACCAGGCAGGTTGTCAGCTCCATGTGAAGTGGCTGAAGTGTGTTAAACTTGTGTCATTAAGGGGGAGGTGGTAACAAGCTGCAGGGAACTGCTGATCAAGAATTTTCTTGCTTGTAAGAAGCACCTCCTCTTACGATTTTAAACTATGGCATGTCATTTTTATTCTATTTTCTTGTTTTACTGAATTTAGCAGTCATTTTTAACACATCTTAAAAAAGCAGCACTATCTAAATGCATGAGAGTGAAACAGACCTAGGAATGTGAAGGTCTTTCCAGCGTTGGTGACTCCGTACGTGAAAACCAAAGAGTTCCCCCCTTCAAGGACATCTTTCACCAAATCCTTAACTGTGCCTTGAAAGAGCTCTCTCTGTGTGGTCTCAGGACCATACACCTATTGAGGTTACAAGAAAAGCTCATCAAAGTGGGATACTCAAATGGATGGTACTGTATACGATTGATAATTTATGAATAATATATTTTTGTTTCATTAAAATACAATAAGCAAATATCAGGACTCAGAAATGAAGACCAAGCTTTCTGTGGCCAGAGGAGGTAAAGTTTTCAGGCTCTTACTGGGAAACCAGAAATTACCGACCTGAGAGAACTGAAAGCGCTGTCCAGTCTGTGGAAGGGATTTGTCGGAGCTAAGCCTCGCTGAGAGAGACAAACTGGGAGGCTTCAGCAGAACTGTGTCAGGAGGCTCAAGGGTAACACAGCCCTGTCGAAAAGAGTAAAACAAATGTTTTTTTTTAAAGTATGAATTTTCTATGTTGACATGTATGCCTAAAGTCTTTTTCTGAATTGGGGATTAAGTATTTTATTTGTAGTTGATACCTGCGACTCTCCAGTATCGCTCTCTGCTGAGGTGAAGGGTCGGATGCGGAGGAAGACCTGGAGGTGTTCTCTCTCCTCAGTGCTGGAAATCTGCACAGCATCAGTGTTTCATGAAAAAACAGCAAGATAATAGAGAAGGACACATTACTTTTTGGCATTACTGACCAAAAACCCCTTTCAAGAGGGTTAACTTATGCAAACATATTTCCAGGTTTGAGGATTCATTCCTGCAGCACTCTCCAAGTACTATGCCTGTGTCAATTTTCTCTAATAATAACATGCAAGTGTTTTGGTCTGCCATTTTGTTTTCTGCCCATTTATATCATCATCATCATCATCATCATTATCATCATCATCGATGTTGGAAGTCAGAATGCGACAGCTTCTTTTAACTGCACAAAACTTTTTTGGTTGAAAAAGAAGAGGTGCTTCGACTTGTCTGACTTTGGTATCTAAATCATAATAATAATGCATCATACAATTGGAATTCATGAATGGAATTGTCCATAAATGCACAATTTCCTTTAATAAATCCCAAATTCAGTTCAGCTCTCTTATAAATGGTTCTTCATAGTGAGTCACAGCCACAACCGACAGTCTGGGCATCTACAATCAGGCTTTAATTAACCACCTCACCATCTGTGTCACCAGTTTCTCCAGTCTCCAAAATGTTCATACACATGAGTTAACGCTTCTGTAGATGTTTTTTAAAAGATCCCAATTTAGGCTGAGAAGGTGGCAAGCTTTATAAGTGAGGTTCCTGGACTGTGGACACAGCCTGCAAGAGTGATCTCACATCTAAATAATAAAGATGCTTTGTAAATTTAAATCTTACTTTCTGTTTTTTGTTCTTTACTTCTCAAACTGTGTGAGATGAAATCCTTGGGTCAGGCTCACTACTTCAGTCCAACCAGTACCTTACTGCAGTGGTGGATAATGTTGCTCCTCCGCTCATTCAAAGCATCCCTCCTAGAAAGTACTTCCTAAATCCCTGATCATCATACTCAAACAGCTGTTTAGGTGTTGCTTTAAAAATGTGTGGCCCCAATTCACTTAACCATAAGGCATCAACATTTTACAACTCAATTTTTTTAACTAGAAGTATATGTGACAGTAATCTGGCAGAGAGACCTTGACTGGAAAGAAGGCAAAGGGAAATTTATTCAGAATAAAATTTTACACCGCTACTATTGGACACCAACTAGGCTTTTCAGGACAGGACTACTAAGAACCAAACCAAACCATTTTGGAATAACACGCTGGGATTTTTTAGGGGCATGAACGGGAGTATCCCAGCCAATATGTCTTTTGGGAGAAAAAACAGAATCATCAAACCTGACAAAAAGTGTATTTTCAGTTCAAATGCTTGCGATAGCCTCTGCTGCCAGAAATATATTAAGACACTGAAAATCACCCATACACCCAACAGTACAGGAGTGGAAACTTCTACTGAGCGAGACAGCATCATATGAGCAAAGGACCTGGGACACTGGGGATTTGGGATTACTTTATGGTCCATCTGACTTCTAATTAGTAGCCTGATGAGACTGTAATCAGATTTTCATACTATATTTGTTTATGTCTTTTATAAATATTTTAAATTATTACAATTGACTGTTTCTACTGTCCATTTGTTTGCTCAGCCTGTAAATTTTTCCCAATTTTCACATTTCTTGTGACCAGGATAACCCATGCTTTGATTGAAAAGTCATTTTACTATCTCATCTTCTCTTATTTGATTTCTGTAAGATGTGAGCTGTTGTTTGTCATATTTACAAATAAAAATCTGAATGACAAAAAATGTATGGCCACTTTATAATGCATTAAAAGACATCACTGTATTAGCATGTTAGAGTTTAACGCTGGCCATTGTCACCTGTATGGTGATAGCTTTGTCATTAATGGGTAAAAGTATCGCTAGCATCACAATGAATTGACCTGTCGTCCCCAGGTTTACCTGAGAGACTGGTGAAGTGCTGAGATCTGATGAAAGTCCTCTCTTCAAACTGTCAGCCTGTTCCTCTACCTGTTCCCGTCTGTCAGCCTTGTAGCTCAGGCCCGATTCCATCATCCTGCAGCAAACAAGGACACACGTTAACCGTTTGTTTATTGACCCATGGACGGTAACTTTCCTCACAAGTTATTCACCAAGCAGCTCTTAAATCAGGCTTGAATGCCCGCAGCGATTCAACTGAACGGGCTCAAATGTTCAGTTTGACGTGGGTGTTACTATTGAGCTCAAGCTAGCTGTTCGGACGTTGCTGTAAACAAATTAGGCCGTCTTAATGTTTATTGGCATACAGTTTAATCATTCATTGTTGTGTTTACTAACTAACCGAACGTCTCTTAGCAAAGGCTAGCTCACAAGCTAGTTAGCTGTCCGGCTGGAAACTTTAAGCCGACCTGCAGACGCACCTGCCGACTGATTATCGTAACATACGACATGTCCGTTAGCTTTTTATAAAAACAAAATCACTCAATAATGACGCTGCACTTGGCATATTACTCAACAAAAACACGTACCTGGTAGTTATTTTGGGGACATTAGACCCTGAAAGTACAGAATATCCTGTGTGCTAACGCTAATTGACGTTGAGCTAACACAACAACATAACCGCGGTCTGAGTTTGAAACGGACCAATCGGATTCAAGCGACAGCTGCGCATGCGTTCTTCTGTTCTGTTTTTTTTTTTTTTTTTTTTTTTTTAAAACGCTTGTAGAGCAAATATCCAAATATCCATCATGTTTGTGAAGCGTAAACTGTGCTCATACAGCAAAATACAAAATGACTGCTACTGGTCAGAGTTTAACCTCCTATGTGAATTTTTAACATTTTTTTAGGATGTATTACTCACTTTCATATCGCCTGTCCAAGGCTGTATGAAAGTTGCGTGGGTAGTTTAAATGTTGCGTTGGTAATTTCTTGCACCAGCTTTAAGGTTTCTCGATGGGGAATTGTTTTAATGAGATTAATGAACCTGTTATCACAGGAAAACAAAAGGTCTTTCTCCCTTATTCTCATGCATACAGAGCATACAGCTGTATCTGTTTGTACTTGCTTGCTAATCATCATGCAAACACAACAATTCCTGAGAAATTCTCTTATCCTGTCTATTGTTGCAAGACAACAATATTCCACTCAGAGGTGTTTATAGTGATGCTTTGCAGTTTTCCAGGCAACTTCAAGGATACAGCATTTAAATACAAATTCTGAGAAAATTTAGATCACAAGCAAAGAGAAACTATCTTAATAAAAAAGGAATATTGCTTCTCCAGAACCAGGGTTTAAAAACCAATAAAACATCACAGAATACAGTGTTGAGTGTTGAAGTTATATATAAATGAGAGTAACTTCAACTATCTAGTGATCTAATGATCTAATTAACTGAACCGGCCAACTGAAGCCAGCATTTTTCACCAGAGGGCATCCATGTTCCTTCCAGCTGGAGGAGACTGTTGTTTTTCCTGTTTCTCCTCTGAAATATCATCCCTCCTTTTATAAATACTCAGTCAGTCTATCACTCAGACACTCAGACATCCTTCAGTGAGGGAACCAGTCAACCAGTCCACCATGGCCATCAACATCCCAGGACTGATAGCAATGGTGGTTTTCTACCTCCTGGTCCTTGGGACCGGCATCTGGGCTTCTTTTAAGTCCAAAAGGGAACAGAAGAAAAGTGCAGCCTCTGGAGTGGAGATGACCCTGCTGGGAAACCGGAACATAAACTGGGTGGTGGGGATGTTCACACTGACAGGTGAGGAGAGCACAGCTGGCAAAACTGGGAAGGAAACTGTGTGATTGTGTTTCTAAAACTCTCAGAATGTCATTGGAGCTCGTTATATTGTAGGTGTTGCAAAAAGGACACAAACAGTTTCCACTTCACGATAAGATGTTTGTTTTTACACAGAAAGGCTATTAGAGGAGCAAAGAAGTTCCAGCCAATTCTTAGCAGATAAAATCAAAAGGACTGATTGGTGGACATTTGAACATAATAAGCATTGTGTCCAAGACGAAGCAGATTCAGAGCTTACAGAATGATTCTTTTGATTTCAGAATCATGATAAACTAAGTCGTCAGAACCAAGGACACATTTTCAGAGAAAATGCATAATTAAAATTGTGTAATTTTCTAGAAAATTATGCAGAGGAGGAGGAAATTAATTCCTTCCTACACTGAGAAAGCAGTGCTGTCTCCTTGTCCTTTCACTTTATTGATGATGATGAATGATCAGCCTTCCTTTTGTCCTCTGTACAAATTGCTGCTCGTTCTCCTCTAAATTTACTTGCTGTGTTTTCATCCGTCCTGTAGCTACGTGGGTCGGAGGAGGATTCATTGTTGGCACAGTTGAGATGGTGTACACGCCCTCCATGGGACTAACATGGACAATCATGTTGCATCTGGCATACAGCTTGTGTTTTTTAATTGGTAAGAGTTTAAACTTCCATTTGAAAAGATACTGTATTTCTGTCTGTATAATTACACACCTGTAGACTACCTATAACCCTGAAAGTCATATTGTAGGCAACAGTAAAGTTTGACGTACACAAAAGAGATCCAAACACAGACAGAGGAGGCAGCAGGATGACTTCAGGGAGTTATTGATGACATAGATTACATGCAGGTACAAGTCAGCAAACAGGCCGTTTGTTTGCCAAAGTTAACAAAAAAACTTGTACTAATACAAATACTGTCAGCTAAAAACACATCCTATCCCCTCCCCATGGACGCTGCCATTGTTGTGTGTGTGTGTGTTGAGGTTCAAATTAACATGTCAATGTAATGGCAACTGTAAACAGTAAAAACAGGAGGAAGATGAAATGCCAAAAGATTTTACACCCAAAATAAATATTGGTGATGGAAGGTGGACCCAAATGTACGAGAGCAGGCAGGAAGTGCTTTGGATGAAGTTTTAATACAAGGAACCAGCAAACATAAAGGAACATCAGAGAAACAGGAACAGCAAGACAACCTAAACTAAACAGAATCATGGAAACAAGGCAGCAGCTAGATCACAGAAACTCAGCAAAATCACAGAAAAGAAGCAAAAGATCAGAAACTAAGCAAATGACTCGACAATGACTGAACAAAAGACTGAATTCAAATACAAACTAAATAAGCGATGCAATGAGGTGCAGGTAGAGTGACAGGGAAGGTGCTGAGAGGCTGGCAGAAAAGGGGAGGGGCTACTGAGGGAGATGAAGTTCAGGTGAGAGAGAAAGCAGCTACAGGAAGAACTCAGGTAACAGGGCGGAGCTAATCAGGCAGGTGAAGAAAACAAGAAGGGAAACAGAACACTTGAAAAATGTCAAAATATACCACAAATACCTAGAAAACACACATAAAATACACAAATCAAGAAGTCAGAATGACAGGACCATGACAGAATCCTTTAAATTAGATTTCTTAGAAACAGAGCAACTTTTCTTTCAAATCAAACATCAGAAGATACAACAGAGTTGTATTCTTCCAACTTCATTTGTGATATTTTCAAACCTGTTTTTTAACCAATTATATCTTCATCATGGCATCATGAAGTGATCACAACACTTCCACATCCACAAATTTACACTACACTCAAAACTGTTGATTATCCATGTACTAAACTGGCCCTAATAAAGCACATTGATGATACATAGTCCAAATATATACTGCGTTTCAACTCAGCCTGTCTTGAGATAAAGTGATGCATATAAGAATTTACAGCTTCCTTATTGAAGTTCAGGATGTTGTATTATTTTCAGCTTTTCGTCACGTTAAAAGTTTGACAAGAAATGGATACAAAACATTTCCTCTCCCTATTTTAATTTCTGTTTGTACTGTGTTCTGTGCTTTCTCACATCAAGCTGGCTTTGTGTTCGCCAAGCCAATGAGAGAAGCAAACTATGTGACGATGCTGGACCCTTTCCACATCAAGTATGGAAAAGTAGTGGCAGCTGGACTGAGCCTGACTTCAGTTATTGTGGATTTGCTCTTGGTGCCAACAGCATTAATTGGTTTAGGTACAATATATATGAATGTACTTCAAATACACACATTCAGATATGTATAATTAAGTAAAATAAATGTATACATGGATGTAAATTCCTACCTGTACACCTGTGTAGAGATGACCCACTCAGACTGATCTGAAGCAGTAACAGTCACTCACAGACTGGTTATAAAATCTCATGATAGAATGTGTCTGACAGGAGGAGTTATGAGCGTGGTCCTGGATTTGTCCTTTGCTGTGTGCATCTGGATCTCTGCTGCTGTCGCCATCACCTACACACTGCTGGGAGGTCTCTACTCTGTGGCCTACACAGATGTTATACAGCTGGTCCTCATATTCATCAGCCTGGTTGGTTTGCTATATATGCTTTATATATGCTATTTTCATTAGGGGTTTTCACACTGCTATCCCAAGCCCTGCAAACACAGGGCTAACATACTCTACAGCAGGGCCAACAAGACACCTTGAAAATGCGTGTTGATCATTTCCATTTGTATATTTGTCTTTGCAGTGGCTCTGTGTTCCCTTTGTTTTGACGAATCCTGCTGTCTCGGATATCAGCCAGACGCTGATGAACAACACCTTACACTCTCCCTGGATTGGTAAACCAGAGCTGAGAAAGACCTGGATCATGATTGATGAGTTCTTATTCTTTGTAAGAAAAAAACAAATATTACTGTGAACTATGTCAGCTAATACCAAATACAGCATGACTGTAAGTGTCCAAAAGAAATAATTATCATTTGACTGATTTATGGTGATGCCACATTGGTAATTAAATTAACCATCTAACTGTTTTACTTTAAGGCACTGGGGTCTCTGGGATATCAGTGCCTCCACCAGAGGACCTTGTCAGCTGCTTCCACAGCCACAGCGAAGCGCTCATGCTTTCTTGCTGCTTTAATTTATCCTGTACTTGTGATACCTCCCATACTGCTTGGGGCTGCCACCGCATCCACAGGTATAAAAAGCTTCTACATACTGACATAAACTGTCAAGGCTAATGTCTGTATTGTGATCATTGTAAACTGTAAACTGTGTCATTTTTTGAGAATTATTTTATCAGAATGTTTCATTGTTTTCTATTTTTTCTGTTTCCATTGTATTATTCTTCTATCAATAATGTAAAACATGAATGATTTATGATTTACTTTAACAGTCATGAAAGACTGTCCAACCACAAGGTTGTCAACTTAATGGAAGTCACCTTTTCCTCAGCTTGAATGCACTTGAGCATCTCCTGAAATTAATGTAATTGGTGGGAAAGTGAGGCCAGATGCCAAGATACATGGTAGTCTGGGTCCTTAATGTTGGTGTTGGAGACCCACAATCGACCAAAGACCAAGTAAGATGGAGCAGTAATTACCGGCAATCGGCCGTCCTTTTCTGACAAGCCCCATTCAATACATGATGCTGAGACAGATGAGTGTTTGGGTTGAGAGAACACTGACCTCCCTCTACAGCTCAGGGAAGGATTACCACAGCATGGCAAGCATACTGAACCCAGATGGGGTGTTTGCTACAGGCGGCTGGACTCTGAGAGAGAAGGCAGCATAAGCCCATTTCCAGCTCCTGGTCAAGCCATTTGGTTCTGGCCATTGGTATGGGAAGGGTAGGTGCAATAGAGTCTGACCCTGGCTCCAAGCAGAGAAAAAAAAATACCGTCCAAAACACTGACATAAATGGGGGTCCAAGATCAGACACCGTATCACTTGCAAAACCATGCAGGCAAAACACATGGGACAACCTCAGCTACACTGTTTCTGTGGTGGGCAGCTTGGATAGAGGGATAAAATGAACCATCCTGGAGAATCTGTCAACAACAGTGTTACCATTAGAAGGAGGTAGTCCTCTGCTGAAGTCCAGAGGGACTGACCAGGGACAATGCAACGTCAGGAGTGGGTAAAAGAGTCCTGTAGGAGGACCTCACCAGGCTTTGTTCTGGTCAAATACTGAGCAAGCAGCTGCATACTCCTCTACCTCCTTTTTCATAAACCAAGACTAGATGTACTTACTGTCTTATGGTGAACATAGTCTGCTGGACTCAAGGATGATGCGAGAACTCTAAGGTGGGGTCTATCAGATGACCTGGGATTGACTCTGTATGGCTCTCTTTTTAACAACGCAGGAAAGAGGCCGATTATCTGTTGGAGACTTGGAAAGGAGTCACAGTCAAACAGATGAGACAGGATGTCAGGTTTAGTGTTCTTAGAAGAGTAAAAGTGAATAAAATAGAGCGCACCTGGCCTATCTGGTGTTGAGTGGCTTGGCTGCAGATGTAGTTCAAGTTCTTGTGGTCGATCCAAACAAGCTAAGGATACTTGCGCCCTCCAGCCAATTCAAATTCCTCTCTGTAGGGGAAAGTTTCCAAGATATGAAGGCACAGGGGTGAAGTTTCTCATCCTCAGTGGAGTCATGAGGGAGCATTTCCCCAACGCCAACATCCGAGGCAACCACCACCACCACAAACTGCAGGCTTGGGTGTCGAGGTGAATCTTCCTAAAGAACTTTCTATAGAATGAAGCAAACCTGAGAAAACATGGCACTAGCTTTTGACTGGTAGGCATAGGCCAGCTAGCTACAGTGCTAACATTAGCAGGGTCCATCTCAGTGTTGTTAGATGATACCACAAAACACAGGAATGAGACTGAGGAAACATGAGACTCAAACTCTGCTTTCATGAAGAGCTGGTCATCAATGAGGCGCTGCAGACCCTGGTGATCATGCTGAATGTGAGTCTCTCCATCCGGGGAGAAGATGAGGATATAATGCAGCTTGCCTAGACAAACTTCTTCAGCATGTCCCGAGGACTATCACTGCAGATAGACACTTTGGGTATTTGCGTTGTGTGAATAGCAGGTGGTGGTTAAATGATCATCACAGCCCAGTCTGATTTGTCTGTCGTATCACACAGCGCTCACCTCTTGGTATATACAGTAGACTTGGACAGATAACGTGACCATTTTTCAGTCTTTCCTTCTTTTGTGTCCATGTTTCAGACTGGAACCTGACTACCTATGGTTCACCATCTCCATTTGAACGTGGGGAAGCAGCTCTAGCTCTGCCCATCGCCCTGCAACACCTCGCACCATCTGTCATCGCCATTATCGCTATTGGATGTGTGGCCGCTGCTGTGATGTCATCAGCTGACTCTGCTTTGCTTTCTGCAGCTTCTGTCTTCAGCTCCAACATCTACAAGAACATCCTGAGGCCTCAGGTGAGAAAATTCTCTCTTTACACTCTAATGTTTTTCTGTTGCCTCACAACAAAAATATCCCGACTAAACTACTGTTAGCTATTGTGAAGGTGTCATATTCATTTTAAAATGGAAGCAATGGAATGCAGAATAGAATGAATGAAATAAAGTAGCATGATGGAAAACAAGCCAAGAAAGCAGAGATAGAGGTACCTGAAAGCAGGACAGTCTCATTCATGTATTGTTCACCTGTTCTTCTCCCTCTTCTGTTTCCTCTTCAGGCATCAGACAGAGAGATTCAGTGGGTGATCCGAGCTTCTGTGTTGGTCATGGGCTTGGTTAGTACATCACTCACCAGCCTGAAAACCAGCATCCTTTTGTTCTGGTTTGTGGGTGCTGAAGTGGCCTACATCATAATTTTCCCTCAACTGCTCTGCGTCCTCTTCTTCAGCATCTCCAATGGTTACGGGGCTATTATGGGCTTTCTGGTGGGAATACCATTAAGACTGCTCAGTGGAGATCCATCACTAGGGTTACCACCAGTCATACACTTCCCAGGATGCACTCTTGAGGACGGTGTTTATGTCCAGTACTCCCCAGTTAAGACCATCTCCATGCTGTCTGCCGTTGCTGCCATCTTGTTGTTCTCCTATCTGGCTTCTGTGCTCTTCAACAGAGGCATGCTTCCTGAGAAGTGGGATGTGTTCAAAGTCAAAGTCCAGCACTCACCACAACCTCTGACACCAATAGCTGACACCACAGAACATGATGAGAATGAGAAATTGAACAGAAACAACTCTCAGAACGAGGCGTCAGAGCCAATGATTAGCACAAGTTGTTAGTGTTCCTGTGTGTACAGCAGTATCTGTTTTCTGACGGTATAATATAGACCAGCAGATACAAGTAAATATCTCAAAGTCATTCTGGAGAATTATGAAAAACATCAATGTAATAGTTAATACTGTGTTCCACGATGTTGCTCATTCGCTCCAATAAAAGCAAGTCACCATCACATACTGTAGCCCTGAATGAATTGTGTCTTTGTGATTGGCGTCTCAGTTGCATGGTTCATTGCACACTGGGTCTTCAATGTTTTTCTTTACCACAGAGACAAACTGGCTGCAAGGTGTAATAAAGGTTTTAGTCAATTGTGATTTTTATTTAAAAAATAGTTGTATCCCAATTTAGTATGGTGTGTCGCAACATTATGTTGTAATAATGATATGACATTAGAAAAATGACAACATGACATATCAAATTCAAGGAAGTATCTTGAATTAATTTGTGTTTTACTTAACAGTATGACAGAGATGGTGATCAGTGTAATCACAATTTCCAACTTACAACAGATAGACTAATTCATTCAATGAGATTTATTTTTCTTCAGAATCAATCAGTAAATCAATTAATTCATCAGTGGATGTTCACAATGTCCTAAACACCAATGAGCTAGGAGTGGAACTTGTTCCAATTTCTAACCAATTTCTAACTCCCCTTCTAAACAGCGCTTAACATCATCTTATATATGAGGTGAGAAGCTTCACTTGCTGCCTTTCCCTTTTCTCTGATCTTTCACTGGGCTGTCCATGATGTAAGTGGAAAGTTACAGAGGGATGGATAGTTGACTCTGTTTTCATTAACTGTCCTTGGGTGCTCGTCACTCCATTTCACAGATATAACAATGAGATCTCATGTGTACACAGACTGACTCTTGGACCAGCAGACACTCAAGGACCAACCATCTTCAAACTGACAGCTTTTTTACTCATTGCTTTTCGTCTTACTACACTATATTTTCTTCATATTTTACAGGCATGTGGTGGCAGCTGTTGTGGTTGCATGGTATATAAAAAATGAAGAAGTTGTGCATTTAATTTCTAAACAAAAAATTTTGGACAGGCCCCCTCATATTATTCAACATACTCCTGGTTCTCCCTGCAACCCGGCAGATGACAAAGTAAATGATCAACAAAGTGTGTAGATTCTTCATTAAACAGTACACTTAATTTGTGATAAGACTGGAGTTAGAAATTGGTACAAGTTCCACTCCTCGCTCATTGGTGTTTCGGACATTGTGAACATTTGAGTAAAAAGAAAGTCACAATTTAAGTGATAAAAGATAAAACAAGATCTCTTGACTTCAGGTGGGTGTTTCTGTTGGCTGTGGGATTAAATGTGTCCTCACTTCCTATATCCTGTTTGTAAAGTAAGTGAGTTTAGGGGTTTTGTGGTAATGTAACTTTTCACTCCACTCCAAGATTATTTAGGAGTTCAACAGCAGCATATCACTGGTCTGACATCAATGGGTTATTTGTAGTCTTAGGTGTCCATCTAGTGGCAAAAGATATCATTTTAAAGTATCACTGGGCTGCAGGAGTGTCAGCAGAGATGCAGCGGGGCTGACTCTTTTGATATTTTGAGTGGCATCGTGTCTTCAATGGAAGTAAATTTACCTCAATGATTAAAGTTTTTGGATATGAAATAATTTACCACATCTGTAACACAGAATATTAGACAGAGTGTCTCTTACTTCCAACAGCATGATAATTATTTTACTGTTTTGCCCTCATAGATGAGGTGAAGCGTCTGGTGGACCAGTGTAACCTCAGCAATCTGGACCTGAATGTTGACAAAACAAAGACGATAACTGATGACTTCAGGAGGAAGCAGCCCACTCGCGCTCTGTACGTAGAGCACCAAACTCCTGTGGGTGCACATCACCAACGACCTGACCTGGTCCCAGTTCTGTGGTATGAGAACTGTAATGTCTCAGACCAGAGATCCCTCTTCCAGGACGGACAAACATGCAATAGATGTCACATGCACAGAAAAGAACAACAAAGCATAGGTTACAAATTGCATTGACAGAATATCTGATTCAAAATATAATATATATATAAAGTGTGATCCAGGAGACGACTGAGCAGCACGAGGCGTCGCCAAGTGATGCCGGACCCACACGACCTCCTGTTCACCTGGTGACCTGGAAGAGGGCAGGAAACACAAGATAATTAGTAGCAGACACGAGTGAATAGGCATAAAAATGTACAGAAATACAGATATAAGGTGGTAGCGAAACAGAGGAGAGCAATGATCCAGTGGAGCCCAGGGTGTGATTTTCCAGATCCAACAGTATGTGGACAGCAGGAGCCAGGAGAGGTAGATGGTCCCAGGGACCCGTGGTCCATCAGAAGGGAGCCTGAATGAAAAGAGAGGACGAGGAGGAGGAGAAAGGGGAGGAGGAAGCTATAGAGAGTGAGATCTCAATGGAGATATTGTCAAAAGTGTTTAGAGCTGAGACTAACTGAGAACCAGCACAAGGACGTTTTATAATAAACTTTGACGAGGAAGCCTGGGATGATGAGTTCATTTTCTATCTAAGAAATCATTTCCATTAAAGAGTGCACAGCTCATGGACTGTGGTTTTTGAGAAAGTTCAGCCACAGTGCTGAAGAGAGATCTAGTGCTGTGTTATTATTGTTTATTAGGCTGGCGGAATGAGCTGTCTTAGCAGTATTAAGAGCACACTTGTAATTAAGTGCACTATCACGCCATGTGAAATAAAACATGTCCAATTTAGATTTTCGCCATGCATGTTCCATTTTTCTGCAGGCTTGCTTGAGATCTCGGGTCTCATCAGTAAACCAGGGAGTAGCTTTCTTTGGTTGTTTTTTCACTGAGCGTCGCCATGATTGCCAGGCTGATATGACGAGAAGTAAAAACATTCATGTCATCCGTACAGGGAGAGGCTAATGATGCTTCAAATAGGGCAGAGGAGATGGAAGCGACATTCAGGGCTGACACATCTAATCCATGGCAAATGATCAAATCCAGAGTATCACCACTGGAATGAGTAGGTTCATGAAAAAGCTGAATAAAGCTAGAAATATCGAGAAGTCCAGAAAAAGCCAGTTCCCTGGACAAGGCCGTTACTACTTGAGGAAGGTGGTTATAAAACCAGAGCCTCAAACAAAGCAAATCTAATATCCTGGTTGCAGCTTAAACTGAAAATAGATTTGTAGATTAGAGCAACACCTCCCTCCTGTTTAGAGGCCCGAGCAACATGGGCGTAGTTAAGGTCAGGAGGAGAGGCTTCATTCAATGGCAGAAAGAAATTAGGTTTCAGACATGTTTCACATAAGCCAATCATGTCCAGCTTATGCTCAGTAATCAAATCATTAATCAGTAAGGTTTTGGGCTGACAGTTTTAAGCTCATTGGAGCAGTTTCCTGTTACAGGCCAGTCAGTGGAGCTCATGGTAGATAATTTAGGAACTGGAACAAGGAACCTTTTAGTAGTGATATGTTTTGGCTGCAAAATTAAATGATTGTGATTTACACATTTAGAGCATGATTCAGTGTGGGAGTGTTGAGGGAGGGTGACAGTCTCAATGCTATAAACTAAGCTATCAGTCTGGTACTCCGCACTACGTCCCCGACAAACCATATTAACTAAGCTAGTGGACTCCATACCAGCACTGACTGCATCACAAGCAGGCTCTGTAGTCACCTGCAACCTGCCCAGTGTTACATCCCTGTTATCAAACCTGCTTTAAACACCTGTCTATATTGATAGACCTCGAACATGTATCCCTGCTCCCTGCAGTGACGCACCAGCCAGGGGTTCATAGCTGTAAGCCTACCATACGCCTCATCATTACCCCTGTTGTGGGCGGCTGTAGCTCCCCCCAGCTGCATGTCCAAGTATCCTTGTGCAAGATATTGAACCCCAAATTGCTCCTGATGAGCAGTTAGTGCCTTGCATGGCTGCCTCTGTCATCAGTGTATGAATGTGTGTGTGAATGGGTGAATGAATGTGGTAAGTGTTGTAAAGCCATGTGTGTATATATAATCTTTGTGTTCCCTCGTTTTTGTCAGTACAGGTTTGGACTGGATTGCAAGAAACACCGGGAAGAGTTAGTAATGAGTTTTATTTCACCGGACCAGCAGACAGGGAACACAGGAGATTTGCAGCTGAGCGAGCAGATACTTCGGAGCAGACCTGGTCACCAGGGAGGGAGTACACTCAGTCCTGGGGGAGATGAAACCCTCCGGAGTTATGGCTGGAGACTCCTATAGCTCAGCCGAGGCAGAAACAGGCAACCAGCCCAGCAAAAAGTAGTTTATTCAAGTACTACAAGTATACTTATTTTATACTAAAACAGAGACAGTATACTTGAAGTGTACTTTTTATATATTATATTTTTATATACTTAAGAAAAGTATATTGAAGTATACTTGGCTTATACTTAAAAATATAAAGAATAGTCTAAGACTAAGTACATTAATACTTAGACACTCATACTTTAATACTAAAGCTTATACTTGTACTTTATTATACTGTAACGCCCCTTGTGGACTGTGGCGCAAAGACTCTTGGGTATTCTGTTGTTGGTGTAATTATAGTTCGTGAATGTGGTTGTGAATAAGATGATGTGTGAGACAGTTATGGGTTAAATCACATCCTTGTTCTGTGGTTAAACTGTGTCGAGTTAACAAAGAAGACAAAAATGTTGGCACTGTGAGTGAAGCGTTTTCCAGGAGAGACATCCCATCTGTTCAGCTGTCAGCACATGTTGTGATAAATGGTTAACGGCTGACTAGATGATGAAATTACAAGTAGTAGAACTTAATATGTCTTGATTTAAGCACTGACTAAGATTAAGTCATTGACTTGTGTTTACATTTACTTTAGCATGGTACAATGTCTTTCACTACACACATTTGTTTTAAGATATTATTCCTGTTATAAACTTGCATGTTAATAGAAATATATATGAAGTATATATTTAGTACACTAGTAGTATACAGATGAGTGTACCTGTTGTATACTTGAAAGTGTACTTCTGTAAACTTAAAATGACCTTATGAAATATACTTAAAGTATACTTTTATAAACTTAAAATGTTCCAATTTAGTCCGAAGAAGTATTAAACAAGTACATGGTCCATAGTATACTTAATATACTTACACTCACGCATACTTAATAAAATGAACTTCAAGTATACTACTTTTTCTAAGGGAGGAGACAGATGAAATTTGTGGTCAGGAACAGAAAGCAAAGAATGATCTGGCAATGAGTGAGTGAGCTAGAGGAGCCTTTACACAGGCTGACTGCAGGTGAGCTGCAGCTGAGAGTGCAGGTGGGGTGAAGTCAGGCAACGAGGTGGGTGTGGTTGGCTGGCAGGTAGGCGCAGAGGTGAGGTGAGTGGAAAAACACTGCAGTACAGACTGCAAGTCTGTGTTTCCACCCTGTGTAGGGTCTCACTTATGCACACAGGTTTCCATTTCCCTGTGTACAGCATACAATTAATATAGCCACTCATCCTCAACTGGAGCCAGAGCAAGAATCCACCCGTACATTAATTTATGCAGATGAAGTTTATTCATGAAGTGGCTAACTATATACTAACTAGGAAAGTCATTCCAACTTTCAACCTGAACAAAAGGCACCAAGCTGCAATTTCATACCATCCAACAGCAACAACTACCAACACATGACTGCAAAATAAGAAAAAAATACAGAGTCTCTCTCGTTGTTCTCTCACTCTGTTTGAAGGAAAACAAGTAGAAAAAAAAGCTGTCAGTTTGAAGATGGATGGCCCTTGAGTGTCTGCTGCACCCAAGAACAATTAATATAAACAGAGTCAACTATCCATCCCTCTGTAACTTTCCACTTACATCATGGACAGCCCAGTGAAAGATCAGAGAAAAGGGAAAGGCAATAAATGAAGCTTCTCACTTCATATATGAGATAATATTAAGCGCTTTTTCGAAGGGGCACCACATCCACTGATGAATTAATCAATTTACTGGTTATGAGGAAAATCCATAACACATGGATCAGCTGTTCAGCAGACAGGAGTCAGAGCCGTCAGTTCCGGGTCCAGATCCGGTGCCAGCGGAGGAGTGTGTGGGACCCACACCGATGTCAAACACAACAGGACAAGATACAGGTCCTACGCAAGAAAGGGACAGAGTCTTGCCTACAAAAGAGCAAGAGAGCAGTACACCTGTTGGTTCTCCAACAACAAAATTGTTCCATACTCATTTAATCATTTCAGAATTAGTTCTGCCCCAACTCTCAGACAGGACGCATGACGCATGACAATGATTCTTTTCTCTGTCGGGTTACTGATTACACCATGGAGTTCTGGACCCTGGCGGCGGACAGAGGGTGGAATCAGGAAGCCCTGTTTGACACATTCATTGAAGGCCTTTCTGACCCCTCAAGGATCAACTCACCCCACTCGACTTCCCTGCAGACTTGGACTCTCTCTTCAGCTTGACCATTAAAATAGACAAGCGTCTGTTTGAGAAGGAATGGGACCGCCGCAGTTCGACATATTCTGTGCCCCACCAGCAGATGCGGCAGTTCTCCGGGGGACGATGTCCTTCTTAATCATGGCGTCACTCCTCTCTTCCCAGGACTTACTCTACTCCACCATGCACCCACAAGGGCAGAAAGGACATTTAATTGCCACCTGCTCTCAGAGAGACTCTGCCCCATCTAGTAAGGTAAGTGCTCTCACTAGCAGTATTTTCTGGTTACTCAACATTTTGCCTGTTTTCTCCGACCCTCTGTTCAGACTTGACACAATGAACCATGCAACTGAGACACCAGTAACAGGCAAAAAAAATTCATTCAAGGATACAGAGTGACTCACTTTTATTGGAGCAACATCGTGGAACACAGTATTAACTATTACATTGATGTTTTTCATAATTCTCCAGAATGACTTTGAGATATTTACTTGTATCTGCTGGTCTATATTATACCGTCAGAAAACAGATACTGCTGTACACACAGGAACACTAACAACTTGTGCTAATCATTGGCTCCGACGCCTCGTTCTGAGAGTTGTTTCTGTTCAATTTCTCATTCTCATCATGTTCTGTGGTGTCAGCTATTGGTGTCAGAGGTTGTGGTGAGTGCTGGACTTTAACTTTGAACACATCCCACTTCTCAGGAAGCATGCCTCTGTTGAAGAGCACAGAAGCCAGATAGGAGAACAACAAGATGGCAGCAACAACAGACAGCATGGAGATGGTCTTAACTGGGGAGTACTGGACATAAACACCGTCCTCAAGAGTGCATCCTGGGAAGTGTATGACTGGTGGTAACCCTAGTGATGGATCTCCACTGAGCAGTCTTAATGGTATTCCCACCAGAAAGCCCATAATAGCCCCGTAACCATTGGAGATGCTGAAGAAGAGGACGCAGAGCAGTTGAGGGAAAATTATGATGTAGGCCACTTCAGCACCCACAAACCAGAACAAAAGGATGCTGGTTTTCAGGCTGGTGAGTGATGTACTAACCAAGCCCACGACCAACACAGAAGCTCGGATCACCCACTGAATCTCTCTGTCTGATGCCTGAAGAGGAAACAGAAGAGGGAGAAGAACAGGTGAACAATACATGAACGAGACTGTCCTGCTTTCAGGTACCTCTATCTCTGCTTTCTTGGCTTGTTTTCCATCATGCTACTTTATTTCATTCATTCTATTCTGCATTCCATTGCTTCCATTTTAAAATGAATATGACACCTTCACAATAGCTAACAGTAGTTTAGTCGGGATATTTTTGTTGTGAGGCAACAGAAAAACATTAGAGTGTAAAGAGAGAATTTTCTCACCTGAGGCCTCAGGATGTTCTTGTAGATGTTGGAGCTGAAGACAGAAGCTGCAGAAAGCAAAGCAGAGTCAGCTGATGACATCACAGCAGCGGCCACACATCCAATAGCGATAATGGCGATGACAGATGGTGCGAGGTGTTGCAGGGCGATGGGCAGAGCTAGAGCTGCTTCCCCACGTTCAAATGGAGATGGGGAACCATAGGTAGTCAGGTTCCAGTCTGAAACATGGACACAAAAGAAGGAAAGACTGAAAAATGGTCACGTTATCTGTCCAAGTCTACTGTATATACCAAGAGGTGAGCGCTGTGTGATACGACAGACAAATCAGACTGGGCTGTGATGATCATTTAACCACCACCTGCTATTCACACAACGCAAATACCCAAAGTGTCTATCTGCAGTGATAGTCCTCGGGACATGCTGAAGAAGTTTGTCTAGGCAAGCTGCATTATATCCTCATCTTCTCCCCGGATGGAGAGACTCACATTCAGCATGATCACCAGGGTCTGCAGCGCCTCATTGATGACCAGCTCTTCATGAAAGCAGAGTTTGAGTCTCATGTTTCCTCAGTCTCATTCCTGTGTTTTGTGGTATCATCTAACAACACTGAGATGGACCCCGCTAATGTTAGCACTGTAGCTAGCTGGCCTATGCCTACCAGTCAAAATCTAGTGCCATGTTTTCTCAGGTTTGCTTCATTCTATAGAAAGTTCTTTAGGAAGATTCACCTCGACACCCAAGCCTGCAGTTTGTGGTGGTGGTGGTTGCCTCGGATGTTGGCGTTGGGGAAATGCTCCCTCATGACTCCACTGAGGATGAGAAACTTCACCCCTGTGCCTTCATATCTTGGAAACTTTCCCCTACAGAGAGGAATTTGAACTGGCTGGAGGGCGCAAGTATCCTTAGCTTGTTTGGATCGACCACAAGAACCTAAAGTACATCTGCAGCCAAGCCACTCAACACCAGATAGGCCAGGTGCGCTCTATTTTATTCAACTTTACTCTTCTAAGAACACTAAACCTGACATCCTGTCTCATCTGTTTGACTGTGACTCCTTTCCAAGTCTCCAACAGATAATCGGCCTCTTTCCTGCGTTGTTAAAAAGAGAGCCATACAGAGTCAATCCCAGGTCATCTGATAGACCCCACCTTAGAGTTCTCGCATCATCCTTGAGTCCAGCAGACTATGTTCACCATAAGACAGTAAGTACATCTAGTCTTGGTTTATGAAAAAGGAGGTAGAGGAGTATGCAGCTGCTTGCTCAGTATTTGACCAGAACAAAGCCTGGTGAGGTCCTCCTACAGGACTCTTTTACCCACTCCTGACGTTGCATTGTCCCTGGTCAGTCCCTCTGGACTTCAGCAGAGGACTACCTCCTTCTAATGGTAACACTGTTGTTGACAGATTCTCCAGGATGGTTCATTTTATCCCTCTATCCAAGCTGCCCACCACAGAAACAGTGTAGCTGAGGTTGTCCCATGTGTTTTGCCTGCATGGTTTTGCAAGTGATACGGTGTCTGATCTTGGACCCCCATTTATGTCAGTGTTTTGGACGGTATTTTTTTTTCTCTGCTTGGAGCCAGGGTCAGACTCTATTGCACCTACCCTTCCCATACCAATGGCCAGAACCAAATGGCTTGACCAGGAGCTGGAAATGGGCTTATGCTGCCTTCTCTCTCAGAGTCCAGCCGCCTGTAGCAAACACCCCATCTGGGTTCAGTACGCTTGCCATGCTGTGGTAATCCTTCCCTGAGCTGTAGAGGGAGGTCAGTGTTCTCTCAACCCAAACACTCATCTGTCTCAGCATCATGTATTGAATGGGGCTTGTCAGAAAAGGACGGCCGATTGCCGGTAATTACTGCTCCATCTTACTTGGTCTTTGGTCGATTGTGGGTCTCCAACACCAACATTAAGGACCCAGACTACCATGTATCTTGGCATCTGGCCTCACTTTCCCACCAATTACATTAATTTCAGGAGATGCTCAAGTGCATTCAAGCTGAGGAAAAGGTGGCTTCCATTAAGTTGACAACCTTGTGGTTGGACAGTCTTTCATGACTGTTAAAGTAAATCATAAATCATTCATGTTTTTACATTATTGATAGAAGAATAATACAATGGAAACAGAAAAAATAGAAAACAATGAAACATTCTGATAAAATAATTCTCAAAAAATGACACAGTTTACAGTTTACAATGATCAGAATACAGACATTAGCCTTGACAGTTTATGTCAGTATGTAGAAGCTTTTTATACCTGTGGATGCGGTGGCAGCCCCAAGCAGTATGGGAGGTATCACAAGTACAGGATAAATTAAAGCGGCAAGAAAGCATGAGCGCTTCGCTGTGGCTGTGGAAGCAGCTGACAAGGTCCTCTGGTGGAGGCACTGATATCCCAGAGACCCCAGTGCCTTAAAGTAAAACAGTTAGATGGTTAATTTAATTACCAATGTGGCATCACCATAAATCAGTCAAATGATAATTATTTCTCTTGGACACTTACAGTCATGCTGTATTCTTCATCTTAAGTTACAGTGAGTTAGTTCACAGTAATATTTGTTTTTTTCTTACAAAGAATAAGAACTCATCAATCATGATCCAGGTCTTTCTCAGCTCTGGTTTACCAATCCAGGGAGAGTGTAAGGTGTTGTTCATCAGCGTCTGGCTGATATCCGAGACAGCAGGATTCGTCAAAACAAAGGGAACACAGAGCCACTGCAAAGACAAATATACAAATGGAAATGATCAACACACATTTTCAAGGTGTTCTTGGGAGTTTTATGATGCCTTGCTTTAAAGTATGTTCTCAAAGTGAAACTCTTGCCAAAATGCAACCAAGGGTCTTTTTGTGAATGTACCTGAGTCAAATGTTCATTTAAAAGCATAATTACAACGAAAGCACCACTTTTAAGATTGACCGTTTTTTCGTTTTCTGGTCAAAATCATTTTCAGTTGAGTGCGAGTGTCAAATGTTATGTTAGCATCAAAATCTCTCGACTCAACATGAAACTTTGCTCTTAGTATCACCAGGGTCTCTACACATGAACTCGAGCACTGAGAACATTGTTTGTGCATACAAAGTTTTCTATAAAAGTTTTTGAACAACTCACCTTAGCAGTTGTTTTTCCTCTTGATGCCGTCCTGCTAGTCAGGAATCTCCAAATGCAACGTGACATGGAGGAGAATTGCACTAGTAATTTGTTGTTTCATTGTTAGCGAAAAACAGTATTGACCTTGAAGTTGAAAAAGGAGCCTCATATATCGGACATCAACACTTCTTTGAAAACACAACTGCTGAAGTGAGGTGCTCAAAAACTTTCTTTTTAGTAACTCTGTGTACACAAACAATGTTCTCAATGCTGGTGTTCATGTGTAGAGACCCTGGTGATGCTACCAGCAAAGTTTCACGTTGTGTCGAGACTTGTTACTGTTTTAAAAATAGCGATTTTGATGCTAACATAGTATTTGTCCCTAGCACTTAATTGGAAATGATTTTGACCTGATAACCTGGAAAAGGCATGATCATCACAAAAATCAGGGGGTCATTGTTTTGGGAGGAAATGATTAACAACTGCCGTGAAAGCATGTGACCCCATCTCTGTTGTATTTAAGTCGAAAACATTTGGAAGACAGGAGATAACACTTCGGGTCTTCTCTTCATGCTGCATGTATTTAAGAGATCTGATTCATCACACTGAGTCTAAAATTCCTCTGAGAATTAGCAACTCTCTGCCTCAACAAGGAGAATTTCCCTCATACTTTTTAGCACCAAGCTCATGGAGCTGTTAGACCCAGACTAGTGCAGTTTTTCTGGTTTTTTTTTAATCCAACCGTCTCCCCCTGAAATCAATACTCAACTCAACAGAGAAACCTTGGCTGTGCCGATCCAAACCAGTTTGGCTGGCAGATGTATCAGAAAACCAACATAAGAGGACTTTCACACAGGACCAATGTTGGCACATTCCATAGTAGGCTGACTCTGACTCTAGCTGGAGGCTTGTTGGCCCTGCTGTAGAGTATGTTAGCCCTGTGTTTGCAGGGCTTAGGATAGCAGTGTGAAAACCCCTAATGAAAATAGCATATATAAAGCATATATAGCAAACCAACCAGGCTGATGAATATGAGGACCAGCTGTATAACATCTGTGTAGGCCACAGAGTAGAGACCTCCCAGCAGTGTGTAGGAGATGGCGACAGCAGCAGAGATCCAGATGCACACAGCAAAGGACAAATCCAGGACCACGCTCATAACTCCTCCTGTCAGACACATTCTATCATGAGATTTTATAACCAGTCTGTGAGTGACTGTTACTGCTTCAGATCAGTCTGAGTGGGTCATCTCTACACAGGTGTACAGGTAGGGATTTACATCCATGTATACATTTATTTTACTTAATTATACATATCTGAATGTGTGTATTTGAAGTACACTCATATATATTGTACCTAAACCAATTAATGTTGCTGGCACCCAGATCAAATCCAGAATAACTGAAGTCAGGCTCAGTCCAGCTGCCACTACTTTTCCATACTTGATGTGGAAAGGGTCCAGCATCGTCACATAGTTTGCTTCTCTCATTGGCTTGGCGAACACAAAGCCAGCTTGATGTGAGAAAGCACAGAACACAGTACAAACAGAAATTAAAATAGGGAGAGGAAATGTTTTGTATCCATTTCTTGTCAAACTTTTAACGTGACGAAAAGCTGAAAATAATACAACATCCTGAACTTCAATAAGGAAGCTGTAAATTCTTATATGCATCACTTTATCTCAAGACAGGCTGAGTTGAAACGCAGTATATATTTGGACTATGTATCATCAATGTGCTTTATTAGGGCCAGTTTAGTACATGGATAATCAACAGTTTTGAGTGTAGTGTAAATTTGTGGATGTGGAAGTGTTGTGATCACTTCATGATGCCATGATGAAGATATAATTGGTTAAAAAACAGGTTTGAAAATATCACAAATGAAGTTGGAAGAATAAAACTCTGTTGTATCTTCTGATGTTTGATTTGAAAGAAAAGTTGCTCTGTTTCTAAGAAATCTAATTTAAAGGATTCTGTCATGGTCCTGTCATTCTGACTTCTTGATTTGTGTATTTTATGTGTGTTTTCTAGGTCTTCGAGGTATATTTTGACATTTTTCTAGTGTTCTATTTCCCTTCCTGTTTTCTTCACCTGCCTGATTAGCTCCGCCCTGTTACCTGAGTTCTTCCTGTAGCTGCTTTCTCTCCCCTCACCTGAACTTCATCTCCCTCAGTAGCCCCTCCCCTTTTCTTCCAGCCTCTCAGCACCTTCCCTGTCACTCTACCTGCACCTCATTGCATCGCTTATTAGGGCCCGAGCAGGGAACCTGCAAGGACCCTATTGTTTTTGAAAGGATTCTTTATTTATTTAATTTTATTTTTTTCTTCGGACGAAATGATTGCATTTTTCACTGCCTGGACATACCCTAAAACTCACCAAACTTGGAATGTAAGTCACACCTGGCGAAAAATTTTATAATCTATTGTCGTCCTGAATTTCCACCACTAGGTGGCGCTGTTATTAAGGAAAGTGCGTTTTGGCTAATAACTCCTATATACTTTGTCGCACATGCACTCCGTTTTTTTTCGCTACATTGCAAAATGTCAAAAACCTACTTTTTCGAACTCGTCCCAGGCAATTTAACCGATTTGCACGAAACTTGGCACACAGCATCTGTGGACCCTCCTGACAAAAAGTTATTAAAAGCATTTTGATAGGCCAAACAATACTCAAGTTATTAAATAACAACTTCCTGCAGATTTCCTTGCAAACAGGAAGTGTTGGATATCTCTACAATGGTGTGTCCAAATGACATGAAACTTGAGATAATACTTTGACATGAGTTCCTGAGGATGTGTCCAAAAGTTTAGGCGAAGACCACAAGGTGGCGCTCTTTAAATTAAAATAGTTTATATCTCCACATCGGTTGGGCAAATTGACACGAAATTTGGTAAAATCATTGCCACTGCCCTCTTGAGGACATCTGACAAAGTACCTCGATCCATCAATCGGCCACTAGGTGGCGCTGTGGTGCCAGTTTAATGTTATATTTGGCCCTGTGCCCACACCTTAACACTTATGGGAATGAAATTCATAGGGGTGGTATAGACCAGCCCCTGCAACTTACACACCAATAATGACCAGCAGGTGGCGCTATTTTCCATGTGAAAGCGTTTTTGGCCCATAAGTCACACATATTGTGTCACACATTGTTAAACCTTATATCTACATGTTCCCTCAATTCAGCTGAATTATTTGGTGTAGACCACTTTTTTGAACTCCTCCTAGGCAATTTGACCAATTTGCACTAAACTTTGCGTGAAGCATCTGTGGAACCTCCTGACAAAAAGTTATCAAAAGAATTTTGATAGTCCATAAAACGCCTGAAATTTAAAACAACAAATTCCTGCATATTGTGTTGAAAGCAGAAAATCTTGCACATCTAAACAAAATACTGTCTGATTGTCACGTAAATGATGAAGCTTTGTGTAAAATTTGGTGCAAATCGGCCAATAGGTGGCGATCTGGTCGCAGTCTAATTAGTTTGAATGGAAAGTAAATGGGAAAATTTTAAAATCCCCTTCAAAACTCATCGCCTTTCAACCTCTTCTTGTGCTTCATGCTTTGAGCTACAGATACCATTCCACCTTTGAACTGTTGGGCATGTATTCAGTTTCTAAAAATCTTTAACGGTTTCCAAATCATCACCATTATAGTTTTAAGGATTTTTAGGCCTTCTTCTGATTTTGTTATGGGTGTGTATTGCGTGAGCTAGAGGGCGGGACATTATCGCTAGAGTGTAGAGCAGCTGGAAGAACTGGAGAAAAAATTCTCTTCAGCTACTGGACAATGACACTTTCAGCTTCTTCCTGAAACTATTTTATTGCATTATGCCTCATGTGGACATTTTTGTCAGCCAGCTCCAGAAGCGGACCATCAACTCAGTCTTTGTCTGGGGAATCGTGCAGCAGTACACACACTTTTTCTGACTTCAGCGTACATTACTTAATGCCAGCGGGAGCAGGCCACAAAATTATAAGGAAACAGCTTCCTCGAGGTGTTGCATGCGGAAGCCCTGACGGCAGCATGCCCCGAGGTGCGTGGACTGCGAGGGCCCGTCCAACGCTGCTCGCAGCTTTAATTTAGTTTGTATTTGAATTCAGTCTTTTGTTCAGTCATTGTCGAGTTAGTTTCTGATCTTTTGCTTCTTTTCTGTGATTTTGCTGAGTTTCTGTGATCTAGCTGCTGCCTTGTTTCCATGATTCTGTTTAGTTTAGGTTGTCTTGCTGTTCCTGTTTCTCTGATGTTCCTTTATGTTTGCTGGTTCCTTGTATTAAAACTTCATCCAAAGCACTTCCTGCCTGCTCTCGTACATTTGGGACCACCTTCCATCACCAATATTTATTTTGGGTGTAAAATCTTTTGGCATTTCATCTTCCTCCTGTTTTTACTGTTTACAGTTGCCATTACATTGACATGTTAATTTGAACCTCAACACACACACACACAACAATGGCAGCGTCCATGGGGAGGGGATAGGATGTGTTTTTAGCTGACAGTATTTGTATTAGTACAAGTTTTTTGTTAACTTTGGCAAACAAACGGCCTGTTTGCTGACTTGTACCTGCATGTAATCTATGTCATCAATAACTCCCTGAAGTCATCCTGCTGCCTCCTCTGTCTGCGTTTGGATCTCTTTTGTGTACGTCAAACTTTACTGTTGCCTACAATATGATTTTCAGGGTTATAGGTAGTCTACAGGTGTGTAATTATACAGACAGAAATACAGTATCTTTTCAAATGGAAGTTTAAACTCTTACCAATTAAAAAACACAAGCTGTATGCCAGATGCAACATGATTGTCCATGTTAGTCCCATGGAGGGCGTGTACACCATCTCAACTGTGCCAACAATGGTTGCTCCTCCGACCCACGTAGCTACAGGACGGATGAAAACACAGCAAGTAAATTTCGAGGAGAACGAGCAGCAATTTGTACAGAGGACAAAAGGAAGGCTGATCATTCATCATCATGAACTCCTCCTCTGCTCAATTACAAGTTTTCTCTGAAAATGTGTCCTTGGTTCTGACGACTTAGTTCATCATGATTCTGAAATCAAAAGAATCATTCTGTAAGCTCTGAATCTGCTTCGTCTTGGACACAATGCTTATTATGTTCAAATGTCCACCAATCAGTCCTTTTGATTTTATCTGCTAAGAATTAGCTGGAATTGCTGTGGATCAGGGGACAGCTGGTGCAGGAGGGCTGTCCTCAGCACATCATATCACAGTAGGCTGCTTTTCCCTGCATTATTTTCTGTGAAATGAAAGTGTTGAAAAACGCTCACAATGAAGTGTGAAAAGAATGTGTGGGTCTGTTCACCTCCCTCACTGTACATGACAACCTTCACCTGTGTCATACAGAATTCTGTGTAAAAACAAACATCTTATCGTGAAGTGGAAACTGTTTGTGTCTGTTTTACAACACCTACAATATAACGAGCTCCAATGACATTCTGAGAGTTTTAGAAACACAATCACACAGTTTCCTTCCCAGTTTTGCCAGCTGTGCTCTCCTCACCTGTCAGTGTGAACATCCCCACCACCCAGTTTATGTTCCGGTTTCCCAGCAGGGTCATCTCCACTCCAGAGGCTGCACTTTTCTTCTGTTCCCTTTTGGACTTAAAAGAAGCCCAGATGCCGGTCCCAAGGACCAGGAGGTAGAAAACCACCATTGCTATCAGTCCTGGGATGTTGATGGCCATGGTGGACTGGTTGACTGGTTCCCTCACTGAAGCATGTCTGAGTGTCTGAGTGATAGACTGACTGAGTACTTCTAAAAGGAGGGATGATATTTCAGAGAGGAGACAGGAAAAACAACATTCCCCTCCAGCTGAAAGGAACATGGATGCCCTCTGGTGAAAAACGCTTGCTTCAGTTGGCCGGTTCAGCTGGTTTCATTGCCTATGCTCCGATTTCAGTGACTAAATAGTTGAAGTTATGATACTCCCATATTTTTAATATAAATATTGTTGGCATTTTCCATTTGACTATATTGTTTTATATTTAACTGATGTATCCTTGAATGGATCTGTACAAATAACTTTACCATAATAACTTCAAGTCCGTGTAAAGCAATTTCAGCCATTTTCTTCTAAACACATTACATACATGTATTTCTTTAAAACAAGTAAACGCATTCAGCCATTTAGAATTTAATTTTGGAGCTAGGCTCACAAACTGTGTTTCAGGATTTCTGTGTTCAGGATTTAACGGGCGGGTCAGAAAATCCTGCAGATCATGGCCACGTGATTTGCATAAACCCGATCCTGCTGCTGGAGGCCCTACAAATGCACTCAGTGCACTAACTTCGGTGGTTTTTCTGCTGGCTCTCCAGTCTTGGATAGCATCTCTTAGAATAGTTTGCAGTTAGCTAACCAGTCACCCAGTCAGCTGAACAGTCATGTCTCCTCCACATCACTGATGCATCTTTCCTGGATGCCACAGTGGAGAGTTAAAAATCACCACCAACACCTGTCTCTGCCGTGTCCACTTAGTTTTATATAGTTACAGCGACTGTCACCAGGTAAAGTCTGGATATCTGTAGAGTCTGTTGACTCCCATCCCACCGACAGCGCATGCTGTCATCTCTGCCACCGGCATTATGTGACTGCGGTCAAGCCACCCTCCACTCCGAAATCCCCGGTCAAGCTATCCGCCACTTAATTTGCAGTGCCTGTATATAGGCGATATTACGGTAATGCCGTGCTAGAACAGATTTCAAAATAAAAGCAGACACTTATGAAGGCAGTCTGCAATGTCACACAAATACAATCAATCAGCCAGTCTGTTCATTGATTGATGAATTAATTAAACGATTAGTTAATTACTTAATTGAGCATTTAAGGAATTAATTCATTGATTATTTATTTATTATTCAATTCATATTACCATCCTTATTCTTATCACACTGAAGCCGTAGAAGATGTGTGTCATGACATTTCATCTGTTTGCACAATTAGTCCAACATGAAAATAAACACAATAGCTGGAGTTTCTGATGAGGAATTTCAACATAAAAGCCCACTTAATAGTCAAATATTTTCAATATTTCCCTCAAATTCAGATCCACATTAAGAGGAAAGTCCCAGTTTCCACAGACTCATTTCACTTCAGACTGATAGAACTCAACCTCAGAGACTCACTCAGATAAGTCCAGGAAGTTCTGATGTGGATTTTCAAAATAGAGGCCCTCTAAAATGTGATTTGTGATGACATTTTCCTTTGATTTCAGATTTACTTTTAAAGAAAATTACCTGTTTCCACAGACTCATTTTACTTCAGACTGATAATACTCAATGTCAGAGTTGCACTCAGATAATTCCAGGAAGATCTGATGTGGATTTTCAAAATTAAAGCACTCTAAAATCTGACTTTTGATGATATTTTCCTTTGATTTCAGATTTACCTTACAAGAAAATTACCCGGTGGGTGGCTTGACCGCAGTGACCATCCCGCCGACAACAGGTGCTCTCATCCCCGCCACCAGCCAGACTTTAGATTCTCTGCGCTGACCCGAACCGGATCACGGGCCGCGTCAGGCCAACATTTCCCGGGTTGGGTCGGCACTTGATCAAGCATTTGTGTGTGTGTGTGTATGTTTTCTGTAATAACTTAAAATAATGACTTTACTTCCATTGCTGTTATTCCTGCAATGTTGACAGCCAGGATGGATTGGACTTACGATACGTGGATGCCCTCTGGTGAAAGTAACTGGTTTACTGGCTTCCTCACAGAATGTGTCAAATGAGGCGCCATCGCTGGCGGCAAGCAGTGCATGGAGTAGTTGATGTCCTGTAGAGGTACCTTAGTTACAAACCTCTGTGCTCATGGATCTTGCTACAAAGTCAGCCAAATTTGATTTGTACTGTTGCTCCACCAAAACCTTTCACAGCAACCTTGGTGACAGAGTGTCCTTGAGCAAGATACTGAACTCCAAAATTGCTCCTGATGTGCAGTTGGCACCTTGCATGGCGGCCTTCTGCCACCCAGGCCCAGATCTACACCACCCATTTTCCTTCTTCTTTTTCAGGCGTGCAAAGAATCTTGGGAGGCCGTGAAGGATAGTAGTGGGAGGAAAAGACCACATTTGTGGGGTGCATTTGGAGGAGACATCGAATTAGGACCACCTTCACGCAGCGTTGTGACATAATTGGCCTTCAAATGCGACCTTTGAAGGATGCAGCCCCTGAATTGGGATACAACCATACACGTGTTTTTACGATTGTTGTGATTCAACAACCGTGATTAATTAAAGTCTCATTTTTTTTAACTCATTACCCTCTTGGGTGCCTCAGACTTTTCCTACAATTTGAAAAGTTGCTCCTCTCTCCTGCTTTTCTTTCCTTAACTTTCTGCCCCTTCTTGTTCTTCTTCACTTCTCCTGTCCACTGTCCACACGGTAAGTGGAAAGTTACAGGAGGATGGATGAGATGGATGGTCGACTCACTGAGGACACAGGACACACCGGTGTTTATGTCCAGTACTCTCCAGTTAAGACCATCTCCATGCTGTCTGCTATTGCTGCCATCCTATCTGATGTGTTCAATTTCTCATTCTCATCATGTTCTTTGGTTTCACCTGTTGGTGTCAGTGGTTGTGGTGAGTGCTGGACTTGCACTTTTTAACAGAAACAACCTTCAGAACGAGACATCGGAGCCAATGATTGGCACAAGCTGTTAGTGTTCCTGTGCAGTTTCCTTGAAGTATAACATAGACCAGTAGATACTAGTGAATATCTCAAAAACACTCTGGAGAAAAACAAATTAATGTACACTGAAAAAGTTCAAACTGTGTTAAAGGTGTTACCCATCACGCACTGTATAGCTAGAAGGATTTTTCTTTTTGTGATTGGATTCTTGATTGCTTGGTTCATTGTACATTCACATTGGGTTTTCAAGGTTCTGAGAGAGTTTCTTAACATGTAAGTTTTTAATAAAAAGAACACAATGCAAAGGTTGAACTGTGTTTGCACTGAGGTATTCTCAGGCTCAGTGAGTAAGAGAATACCTTTGTTGGTTGCCATGTTTGGCTGTGTCAGTGTTTCCATGTCTGTGTATCAGTGCTCTCGTTCAATAAAAAAAGCATACATTTAAAATATTTTTTTATGCAATCAGTCCATAAATACAAGGCAACATGTACATCTTTAACAATACAAAATAAATCTGACAACCATTCAAATATCAAGACCTCTTTTTATCCACATGAACATCCTCTGAACCAACTGACTTCTTACAATTCTTTCTCTTTCACTCCAGAACTCTGGTGAGAAGTTTCCCCAAATATCTTCACTGCAACAAAACAAAAGGGAACAGCAGCTGAAATGTCAAGGTCACTGTGTGGCAGAGCCTGGGTAGATGCTCTCTGTCTGTCAGTGAGGTGACCACTGATAAGTATTAACAAGAACTTTGTCTGAAGGTTGTCTGGACTTCACCTACAAACCGAGGCTTTAATCAGTGCTGGAGGTTTGAGGTAAATATGCAGGTCGTAGACTTGTGTAAGTTTCTCCCTGCAGGAGGAGACAAGTTCAAACGTAGTCCAATTTGCATGAATGAATGATGCATGAATCACTGACATCAACGTAAATGCAAGTGTAGAGTTTCTTCTCAGCCTGTTCCATAAACTTACTTCGTCCTGTCTCATCTCTCAATCTTAAAATACGTAAGACCGAGTAACTAAACTCATCTGAATGTTTAAGTATAACCGCACACATCGTCTCTCAGCCAGGGGAGGAATAGTCTCTCCCTTGATCCAGCTTCTCACACTGAGCCGGAAAAATTTCAGATCAATAAATAACTTGATTGTACATTTGTTCAAACTGTTAATCTCATGGGACTGTGAGTAAAGACTGAACCAGGTGATCCGTACCTGAAAACCTAAAGCTGTGTCTCCTGGTTAGCAAATTAAAAAGCCAATACACCAACTACAGTAGAACTCAGTTACAGTCACTCGGTTATTGAGTGTATGGTATTAACATAAATTAATCAAACCCAATAAATAGATGCTGACAGTTGTCATAAATCAATAAATAAGTAAGCTTCTCAATGTTGTATCGCTGACTTCAACTCAGCTTAAATCAAATATTAAGTAAAAGACATTTTCATGTTGTCAGCCGAGACATTGTCCAGCAATATGTGGCGATCAATGAATCTATCAGTGCTAATGATCACATTATTAACAACATCCTGATCAGAATTCACATTATTGATCAAAGGCTCCTTCGAGTCCCTGCTGCCTTCTCCACTGTGTCTGGACACAAAGGTGTAATCCTACTGCAAGGACTCTCCAGGGAACAGAGCCGGAAGGATGCCAGTTAAAATCCCGGATCCCGGAGCAGTAACATGAGGTAAGGTCAGCTATAAGGTTATGGCTGGTGCTCCCTTAATTAAGATAGCGTTCAACATCCAAATGATCCGACTGAGTCAAGTTTAGATTAATTAAAAGAAAGACATCCCTTTCAAACACTTTTCCCGAATAAGCCAGTAGAACCTGTGGCTGAATCCCATGTTGAATTTCCTGTTTTTGGTGGAATGTGCAGGGTTCTACTGGTTGGGGTTTTCCTGGCTGAAGTTACACAGGAGGCTCTTGGCTCCGTTCTGCCATGAATACAGCGTCTCCAGTGGAGTTTTTCCATCCTGCACGTAGAGAAAACACACACAGATTGAATCAAAACTTCCGGTCTTTGGATCCACCCCTGCAGATAAGTACACCGGCCCAAATGAATCGTGCTGACTGAGCAAAGAGTTAACTGATCTGAACAGATTCAGTGTATAAAACACCCTAAAGAATGGATCAAAACCATCAAGTCTCATCCTCGGGGACCCTTTGTGTGTCCAAACTAAATGTGATTGAAGACTATGAGAGATCAAAAGGCTTATGGCTGTAGTTTGCACCGGGGTCTGAGGTATGTATACTTGAATTTGTCGCCTTCGGTGCCAAAATGTAAAACTTTTATCTCTGATTGTTCACATCCATTTTCAGAGGATTAGTAATTTTCTGCGGAGTCAAGTTGGGCCTGAGGTGTTGTTCAGTACTTACACAGTTCTTAGTGTTGAGACTGGCCCCGTACATCATCAACAGCTTGATCATCTTGAACCTGTTTATTCTCACAGCATCATGCATGGGCGTGTCTCCATCCTTCAGTCCGGGCAGAAAACAGATATTTAATATTTTTATGGTTGGTTCTTGTACTTTTTGATATGTGATACAACAAGCATGTGGCACAACATTTCGCTCCCCCATACAGTCATTTGAGCTGTAGAATGAGCTTAATGTCCTGCTGCAGGTGATTTAATGTAGCTGTAAGAAGGCCGGTGACCTCTGCGTGGTGTTGTCCTTACTCTGTCTTTGGCGTTGACGTCTGCTCCGCAGTGAATGAGATGCTCAGCACACTCGCAGTGTCCCGTCCTCACTGCAACATGGAGAGGAGAGCTGTGCAACTGAGGAGACAAGAGGAGTGGATGGCACTTTGAACGAATGCATGAGAAATATATCCAGAGGACGCCTAAAACATCCGAGGCCAATCAAAGACCACCACCAGATGGTGCCAGAGTGAGGAGTTTTCATGACCTGCACACAGTGGTGGATATTATCACCCAAAAGATGATCATACGTATGAATGTTAACCTGTGTTGCTTGTGGGTATATGGGCAGAGTGGTTCTCCTTCCCATCTACTACAAAACAAGCAAATGGGCCACAGGATACAACAGATGCAGTGAGAAGAAATAGGAAGAACGTGATATCGTCCATCTTGGATATATGTAACTGTTTACATCAGCCTGTGCTCGCTGAAGTGCCTCTGCCAGATCATCCACAATAATTGTCAAATGTGACTCTAACTTTGTCATCTATAGACTTCCGGATGAACAGCATTTTGTTTGTTCGAACTGGAGAAAGCTCTAAAAAAACTCAGCAGTAAAGGCAGTTCAATATTTTTGCACTGGACCAGTGTAACTGCAAAAGTAACGAAAAGAAGTTTCCATCCTTGCTGCAGTTTTGCTTTCAAGCAGCACAATTCTGTTAAATTCTGTTCATTCGTTTCTTCCCCCTGGTGACCAGGCTACCACTCCGAAACACCAAGTCCGTGCTGAAAATGTTGAGAAACATTTTCAAAACCTTCAGAAGAGTTTATTTAGTCTGAGACAGAGGAGAACATAAAGACACAAGGAGCAGGTGTCTCCTTCATGTGCTTTCGTCTGACTGGACCTACCTTGTCTCTGTAGGTGATCTTGGCTCCCTGGTCGAGGAGGAGCTGCAGGGCGGGCAGGCTGCCTCCTCTGCAGGCCCAGTGAACGGCTGTGGCCTCCAGCTGAAACACACACTGCGCTGTTAGACTGACGCTGTGGGTTTACTGGAGAATGCCAGTTTGAATTAAACCCTCCAGTTCTCACCTTGTCTTTTTTGTCAATGGCAGCGCCGGCCTCCAGGAGTCGTTTCATGACCTCCACGTGTCCTTTGAACGAGGCTTTGTGCAGAGCGGTTCTCTGGAACTGGACATGATTTGAAAAGTGTCCTTTTTAACAGCTCCAGAACGGCTATTTCACTTTTTTGTAGGATTCGTAAGTATTTATGCATGGAAGTTGGCATGTTTCTACCAACAGAGGTGCGTCGCTGTGTGACACTCACATGGTCGGCTGCGTTGGGGTTTCCTCCATCAGTCAGGTACTTCTCCACCACAGGCAGCTTGTTCTCCATAGCTGCCGTCAGAAACAGCTGTTCATCCACATATTCAGGCTGAAAGAAAAAAATACTAACTATAAACAGTTCCCAGTAATTTAACACACATGAAAGTTTCTGCAGCTAAAGTGGCCAGCAGAGTCAGATGTCAGGCTCACAGATACAATTTAAAAGTGTCTCATCTGTTCAGAAAAATCCATCCCAAACGTATCCAGAGTATCAGAGACTTTGATCGTTACGACAGAGAATTGGAGGTTGTAATCTCACCACAGTCTCTGGTTCTGGTTGTTTTTTCTTGTGAACGGGAGCCTTCCTCTCCCGTCTCCTCTTCCTCAGCTGCAGGATGTTGAACAGGTCGTCGACCGTCTCCAACTTCAGCCTGCCGCTTCTGTCGGTCTGACCGGACAGTGTGAGGACAGAGGGGTTCAGCACAACAGCAATGCTTCATATAAAAAAAGCCTTAATCTTCTATGTAGTGAGAAGTTAATAATATGGATATTAAATGACCATACTAGGCTTGAAAAATGAGGATAAAATAATATTTTATTTGATTTCTTAATGTCAAATAACTTTTTAAAAACTTCCAATAAGATTTATCATCTCGTTTCCTCCTGAGTAGACGATAAAGATGTGTTATTTCCCGAGAGGCCACCAGATGGCAGCACGGACCAGGAGGCTTTCAAAGACCGTCCTGGTCCAGTGTTAATGTCACTGGATTTAAACAGACTGTCTATAATAAAGGTGTGTCTAAAAATGAAACTTCTACTATAGTTCAGCATGCAGTCTGCAAGGGAACTTCAGTTTTTGTGACTTTATTCTTCCTCAAAACTGTGCTGAAGTGCAGCTCTCCATCACTGCTCAGGTAGAAGTAACTGTTGTTTGACAGATGTTTTACAACTGCACCTGTGTTTGGTGTTGAACGTGCTCGACATCAGAAAGAACGTAACTGATTACCAGTGATGGAGTCAGTTACAGGTACAGCACCTGCGTACAACAGGTACAGCACCTGCGTACAACAGGTACAGCACCTGTTTGAAGAACTTGCACTTTAGTGTTTTTTATTTTCTGTCACTCTGTTCTGCTGTCAGTCTGTCCGAGGACACAGACGATCTCTGCCAAACTGCTCCAACTCAAAACATACAACATCTAAGTTCGACTTAATGCAAATGCATCAATAATACTGATCAAATAATATAATAATATAACACTGACAGGACACATCAAGTACATTCATGCAGAGCTTTGACTCGTAGTGGAGTGTATTTACTTCCTGGTTCTGCATCTAATATCGTCACTGCTGCAGCTGCTAACTGTTACTTCTAGCTGTGTGAGGTCACTGATGCTTAAATACTTAATGTTCCTCAAATCAACATATAAATTAGTGGTGAAATATTTACTTCCACACACAGCTCAATAACCACCGTGGTGACAGCAGGCTCTGACGCTGTGTGTTGTGTGTGTTGTGTGTTCTCACATTGAGGGCGACCACGCTGACTTCCTCCTGCTCGCTGCCGCTGTCGCTCTCCTCTGAAGGATCCCTGTTCACCATCTCACTGTGGGACCTGCGGTCGTCCTGCTTCTCTTGATTGACAGCTGCCTCGTACACGCCTCCTTGAAAGTCGTCCGCCTCTTTGCCCTCTGACCTCTTACCGGACACCTGAAGGCGAGAGAGGTTATATATTTATTATAACAGAAGGCCACAAGCTCCCTGTGTGTTTCAATAAAAAGTCCATGATGAGAGGTGAGTTTGGGGAGAGCTAGATTAAACCAAAGGCAGATTACCAGATCAGCAGGAGAGCTTTTGTTTTCGTGTCAGTCCAGATTTAAACCCATGAGCAGCTCTCAGCGTTCAGCCCTGCTGCTGCCGGAGGAATGTAAAGACCTTAACACACACACACACACACACACACACACACACACACACACACACACACCTGCATCCTCTAATCCTCTGGGACTGTGTTTACATCCAGCTGTTTATATGCGACTCGTGTTAGTATTTAAATCTTCCTACTTAACTTATCATGATTACTGAAGAGAAACTTCAGGGAGGATGTAAAGTGAAAATAACTAACAACCTCTCTGAGTTATCGTCTTCAGTTTGGTGTTTATTCATTTTTCACTTTCTCCTCAACATGTCAGGAACTGATGTGATGATTTACACGTCGATGGCAAAATAGAAACCCGCCACATTTTGCTTATTCATCACGACTGTTACACATCACTGTCTTATTTCAGGATTTGAACAGCTCCTTTTTCAGTGATTTCACTTGCTTCAACACATTTTCTAGAATCAAAACCAGAGGATGCTTAATACAAAATATTTGTTTTCTAAAGTAAATGAGAGGAGAAAAAAACCCAGAGAAGATTTTCTTTAGCTCATACTTCCATTCTACATGTTTTACTTATTAACATCTGCCTCTCATAACTGCTGTCATTCACATCTGAACACATGATCTCAGATCTTACCAGCTCTTCGACACTGTGCAGTCCCATTCTTGTCCTTGATATGAAGTCGTTCAGCGGCACTGTGGGGAGTCGGAGGTGGAGTTAAGTCCAGCGGTCTTCTTCTGCTGTGATGGTCAGCGTTGGTCGCTCTCTGCGTCTCTTCTGCCTGCAGCCGGAGCCTCGACCTCTTATATAGCCTGTCAGACCTCAGCTCAGATCACATTACCCTCCTCATGTGCTCATTCGGCATGCTCAACATCATTTCCCCCCACAGCCACCATCAGGTCTGCCCAGTTTCTGTCACTCTGTGTCACCACGCAAAGATGGAGGTGAGGTAAGAGGCGTCACTCTGTATCACACTCCGACGGTGTTCACGTTCTTACATGATGCTACGTGGAAAAAATAACTGGAACTGTGATAGTGTTGCACATGAAATCTGCTTTTTCACACACGACTGTGTATTCTCATGAAATGAAGATGATGTCAGTCACAAAATGACTCCAACAACAAAAACAATACAGCTCCTCCAGCGTACTCCAAGTTTTTGGAAGTTTTTGAAGCCCCGGGATCCCGAATTGATTTGAAAAGACGTTATTTAAGGTTGTGAATAATGACTATTCAAATCAGTGAGGGATCATGGATCATCTGGAGACTTGGATTAAACTGTACGAGCTGTATGGAGCCACTTCACATTGGTTTTTTTGGGGTGGTTGTTTTTTTCACAGGCTACTTCAGTTGCAGCAACTGTTTTACTGTGAAGCTTCAGGAATGTTTTGTGGACAGTGAAAACTTCACCTGACTTTCCATCAGTGCGGGTATGAATTTTCATATTGAGTGAACTTATCCTTTACGGTTAAATCCAGTCGTTAGTAAACCACATCATAATTTTCTGTTAACTCCAGAGTAGATGATCTTCTCAAACATAGACCATCTTTGGCAGCGTCACGCTGGGCATGTAGCCTCAGACACGCAGTGATGTCACAGTCATGGAGTTCATGGTGGTCGAGAAATAAATAGTCACAGTTCCAAACATCATCTCACTGCACGCCAGCCAATCACAGATCAAGGTCAAAGGTGAGCAGGACGCCTCACAGTTTGATTGACAGCCAGCAGTGAGTGGCGTCATATCAGCTGCTCTCTGTCCTGCTGTTAAATGTGGTCAAACTTCATATGACACATCTCAGAGCGATGTCAGGACATGCTCTGACAGCGATGACACCTGATGGTATGTAGCGATCACAAGCTGTGAGCTCACCGCCAACCAATCAGGAGTAAGACAGCGAAGATGTCAGGTGTGATGCATGAAAAATACTTTATTATTAGTCCAAGTTCAAAGTCAAGCTGAGTTAGATGTCCAACTTCAGCTACGTTCAATGCATTCACTCAAACTTGTACAGATACAAAAAAAAAAGGGAAAGAAACACCTGATTAATTTTAATTCACTCTGAGTATCTGATATTTAAAGTATTTTTCTGGCAATAAATGAGCAAAAGTATGTAAAATAAAAGTACAACTAGTTTAAAAATGTAACCAGGCAGAAAGTACTGAGCTGTTTTTGTGTGTGTTGTTTTTTAATCTAAAGATATTCGTACTTGCAGAATGAAATAAGAAGTGTGAAGTAAAGTAAAAAATGGCAGCACGCAGACTCAAACATTGTAGAAAATGAAGAGGGTGTGTGAGAGCTGACGTCTCTCAAGCACTGATGTTTGTGTAAGAAAGGTTGTTTTCATGTAAAAGTGGAGAATTCTTCTTTCTCTCGGACACAAAGACGTGAACAATTAAACGCACCATTAAATAAGTTTAAGATCAGAACTGAGCCGTCACTCGGATGCTTGCAGCCACGTCGTCCACGTCTGACCCTCTGAAAGTGAATTCGTGGCTGCGAGCTATTTCTGCCGCTGACCTTGTGACTGAAATAGATAATAAAAGGGGGCAAACTGTTTTGGATGGGGACCTTCACAACTTTGACATGGAGCTACAGACGTGTGTGCAGCAGCAGATCGAAGAGCTTGCTCAAGTGCACAGCGGCAGCTGTAAACGACAGCTATGACACAACTGGAGGACACATGAGCAGGAACATCATCCTTGGCGTCCTTGTGAATCAGAAAAAGCTGTTACACTCATCTTCATTTGTTTTAAAGTTAATTTTCCAACGATTTCTGTTACTCCATCACTGCTTTGGTTGTAGTTATTAACTAATTATTAATCAGAGTTATAAACTGACAGTTTGGTACCTTTTTCTTCAAGGGTGGTGCCCCGAGGTGATCTAATTAAATTGGATCTCACTATTAAAACTCCATATTAATGTTGTGTGAAGCACTACACTGGTGTTTGCATTTATCTGACACTTTTATTCATGTATTTCTGTGCGGTGCTGACAGCTCTGCGGCTCGGTCGGGAACAGAAATACCATGTTGGTGAAACGAGCGCTCGGCACCAACAGGGAGACTAAATAAAAGAAGGTGCAGATCACCAAAATAAAGTCCCGTGTGGCTACTTCAGCTGCCACTCCCTCCTTTTCAAACACTCACATCCTTCTCTGAAATTTGTCAGCAGTCTGACGGAGAGTGTGAAGATGACACTATCTATAAATGTGTGTGTGCTGGGTTCCTCTGGTCAGTGGCATGCTGGCTGGTTTGGCTTTGAACCCACAGGGATGCATCATAGGATTCTGTAATTATAAATAGGCCCCGTGCAGAATTCCTTCTCTGGAAATATATCTAGTTTACTCTATTATTAGCCGTGTAAATCCTCCTCTCACTCACTCTCCTTATTGGACGGGTGTGGGCACTGCATCTGTGAGATCGATTGCAGTGGCTCGGCACTGTTTACGAGTGTGTCATCGTATGAAGATAATCCTTCACTCAGAGAGACAAACCGTCCGGTAGTAATTCATGACGCTGTTTGCTTTCTGACGAGCGCCTGCGGGGCTCAGCAGCCCCCCGACCGTCCTCTGCCCATCTGTCTGAGAGAGCCGTAACTCTGACTGCGATGAAACTTAAAAGGTAATTTGTCACGCTGCCGCCACGTTTCTCTGAGAAGACACGAGTGACAGTAGAGATGAAATGAGATAAAATGTGACATGAAGCTTCTGCTTGGGGAGAGATAACGCTCGGTCATGTTCATGAAAGGTGCTCCGGTGCAGGTTTGTAGCATATCTACTGTATATACATCAGAGTCTCAGAGATTTACATTCACATTACATAATTTCACACCGAAAGCTTTACGTCCACTGCCAACATTCACTGCAGAGCAGGAAGTGGAGTCATTCCGTTTATCTCTGGAGGAGTAAAGTCTTGCAAAAGTGACACGAAGTGAAACTTCGACTTCAGTTCTTTGGAACTCGACACCCACAGAGGCTCAAACTGTGTCACCCAGCTGTTTTAGTTCAGAAACGTCTTCTCTCTGTGTGTTTCCTTTATGAGATCCTTTATTGATTTGTTTAAAGAGGCTTTGCTTGGGACAGTTTTGAGAAAAAAAATGAAACTAGATACGAGGGATGAGCGAGTAAACTGTTACCTATTCATGCAACTGAATTATCTGTGGGCTGATTAGAAGTTCTTAATTAAGCCCTGATATGATATGAGTTGATCAGAAGTTGCAGTATTTAGTATTTACCAAAGGAAGTCACTTACAGAGCACGACAGAGCTGTGAACCTGCATGAAGGAACTTCAGTCGGCCGCCTGATGAGGATTTTCATCAATCAAAAATACACGTAGTGACACATTTTACCGGGATGATGCTCCTAAAAAGCACATTAGCTCTATTTTATTATTTATTGTTTAACTGATGTTGGTATTGTTTGTAAAAATGCTTATTTTTTTGGATGACTATTATTTGAACTCATTTTAAAAAAGCCACTGGCATGAAGTCGAGCTGTTGTTGCAAAATGTCTTTTTAGAAAAGTTTGAAAATGTAAATAAATGTTGTTCGTGCATGAAAACGACAAACGTTCAACTGACAAATCCACATGGCACGGTCGTCAGCGCTGAAGGAACATGTTTAAATCGAAGGTTTAATCAGGTTCATGTCGAATCGTTTTACTCCAACATTTAAATACAACTAACCTCGGTCATTTTATTGTGAACTAGAGGTGGATTTCATCGTTCGATGTCGAGATTCAGTTCCCGTCAGTCAGTTCGGCTGGAAGAATCGTTCATATCGTCTGTTCGTTCAGTCGACTGGCCGGCTCTCAGTCCTCTTCACCGCTCTGATAACTAAACAGTGAACAACGCAGCGACCAGTCTGCGAACAGAACGACAGAACGAAGGAGAGAGAAGTGAAACGAGGAATCAGGTTCTGATTTGTTTACGACCGACACATCATTACTGCAAACACAACCTCAGCTAGGTGTAAAAGTAGAGTGCAGTTCTAAGAACCTGCATGATGTCTCGTTACACAGTGAGAGCTGCATTAGTCTTTAACTGTAACACAGAGATGCTTCAGGACCTGACAGTTCAGGTGTTCCCTGCAGATAATAACTCATGGAAATAAAGTTTGTTGCTAAGCAGCGCCGGCCAAAACTTGGTTTACAGGAAAATAACTTATTTGTTGCCAGGCAACGTGATCTTATTGGCTGTGCTGGGAACCGCCAAGGTCTTCAGTGTGGCGAATATAACAGTTTAACTATTCCAGATTATAACTCACGCTTATTACCGGCCTCATCAGTGGGTCTACAGAGGAGATACAGAGAGAACAGTAGAGGAGAACAAGGAGCAGAATGAAAACAGAATGAGGATGAGGGATCTTTTTTTATTGATAACAGCGAGAAATCAATGTAACAATGTATAAAAGGTGTCTCAGCTCCATCTGCCGCTGACTTCAACACAACTTCACTGTCCTGGTTCACTGTCGGTGCTCAGGAGCTGCCTGGAGACCAACAACAGGAACGTGACCTCCTGTCGAGGTGGAGTAAACATCGTCATCTGCAGCAGCCCGAGTGTTTGTGAGCACGTCAGCGTGTTTGTGGATGGATGGACATGTTTGTGTGTGTGTGCGTGTGTGTGTGTGTGTGTGTGACAGACTGTTTGGATGCTACAGTTTATGACAGTGTGAGAATTAGGTCAGCTCGGACGTTGTGGCAGGAGTCCGAGGGAATACAAGCTGCTGGTCGGTGCCTCTGACCTCCCCCTCCTCCCCCTCCTCCCCCTCCTCCCCCCAGCATATAAACACTTCCTGTGTTAGCGCTAATGGAGCTTAAGAACGAAAGCATCGCTGTGTGTATTAATAGCTGGATGGCAGTAATGACGGTGTTCAAGATGTGTTGAGATTAAAACGCAGGTGTCACACACACATGTATGCACACATCGGCATATATGGACATCCATTAAAGTTGCTTATCAGACAGATTCACTGCTCAAGGTCACGGTGTGTGTGTGCGTGTGTGTGTGTGTGTGTGTGTGTGTGTGTTGTTGCACGTGTGTACATGTGATCATCCTCATAAAAGTGGGGGGCAAAGTTCAAGTGCCATGAACCAGCACCTGCTGTAACCACACACACACACACACACACACACACACACACACACACACACACACATTTCTGTGTGACACCTCTGATGAGAAACAATCATAATCCTCCTCTAATCTCTGTCACGCCTCCAAATTAAGTTCCAGTCTGAAACAACAGAGAGCAGCTTAACAAGTGGAAGTTTATTAACTGCTGGCCTCGACTCAAACAGAGATCGGATCTGGGTCAAGAACCGGTCCGGCATGTTTCCTAGATCCTAGATTTTTTATATTTACTGTCACAAACTCGGTGACGAGGCAACGCGTCCTCCACATGCTGCGAACAGACACTGTCGCTCCAGCAGACGCAGAGGGAGCGGAGTTACATTTGTGTCTTTGTGTGTTTGTGTGTTTTCATGGATGTGTGACAACACGAATGCCAACTGCTCACCATGAGCAGCTGGATCGTGCCGGGCGACGAGGTGTCAGAGGAATACTGATACCAAACAGCAGCTTCAGAGGGATCAGTGCTGATCCTCAGGTTCAAGGTTACAGGAGGGAGGGAAGAGTGAATTATGATCAGAGTAAGAGAACAATATAATGAGAACAGGGACAAAAACACGACATGTGAAACTCATCCGAGCCGAGAGCCGCACGAGATATAATGACGGTTATTTCCCACTGACATCGAGACAGCGTGAGCAGTCTGAATATGGAAATTATATATTTTTAGAAGTCCTTTATCTTAAGTAACACACATTAACAATAAGGTCTCTTGCTAAAAACACTTTAAGGTTTTTGTTCAGCAACAAAATGACATGAAAATGTATCTTTGGTGACACTGACTGGATGAAATTGTGCCAAGAAGAAAACCCTGTCAATGTGTCGTTATTATTTCCTGCATCATTATTTTCCTCAGTTTCTCTCTCGTCAGTCGAGCTGAGCAGAACTGTGTTTAACTCCTGTTTGACTTTTGTGTAAAACCAGCTGAGTATATATACACATGAAGATCCGGGGGTGTGTTTTATCACTTAGGAATCAAACTTTTATGATGCTCAGTTATGCAGCAAGATGTTTAAGGATGAACTTCTACAGCAGCATTAAACACTCTGTTAGCAGAAGGTAGATCTTTATCTTAAAACACTTCAGCGTCTGAGCCCTGAGCGCTGACTCGCCCTACACCCTCGCACCGTCCGGCTGCCCAGAAGCATGTCCTGTGGTGGGAGCTGCAGTGTTGAAAGGACTCCGAGCACTGGTGCTCATCACACACCGGAAACACTTTGGATGAAGTGTGCCGCGGCTGAACGGGTGCGGCACCAACCACGATACAAAAACCAGCACAGAACAAGATTCGATTTGAAGCCGTTTGGCACAAAATGGCCGATCTGTGGGTGTTGATGGGCTGACTTTAAAAGTTCCTTGGATGGTTTCTGAGAAAAGCTTTTATGAACGATCGGTGGGGATTTTGATGCAGCAAAAGTTGAATACAAACTAGAGAAGAAAGTGCAGTGAGATCTGAGATACTGTGGATGTGCTCGCCTGCCACCAGACATGTTTCCCTCTCAGTTAAACGGGAGCCAATGCTTCAGCCGCTCAGCGCTCGTGTCACCAGTGTTGGTCTGATTGCTTCCAGAATCACGTGTGTGTGACCAGCATGAACTTTCCTTGAAGCTGATGTTTAAATCATATCGGTGGACTGATGATGAGCGAGTTGAGACTTTTTTTTAGAACTGCTCTCAGAAGTTTTGAACTGTGACTGTGCAAAAAGTAAATGATCTGAAAAAGTTTAATTTGGGGAAGTCCTGAGATGTGAGAAGGTTTCACAGTGTGAATGGGGTTTCTATGTGAATGTATGAAGGAGGGGGAAGGGTCTTGAGATTTCTGATTGACGCACCTCTTTTTAAAGTAAAGCATGTTCGTTCCACAGCGTCAGTGTGCAGCCAGTTGTTTCTTCAATAGCTTCCAGGTCATGTGACCCACTGACTCAAAATGTCATTGTTGTTTTCATTTTTGAACCCCTGATCACTGATTACTGTCACTTCCTGAAGTGTTAGTGACTCGTGATGCCTTCGCCCACTGACAAGTGAAAGTGTTCTTTGTATGAGTGCATCCACGTCCACACCGTGTCAGTTCAGGAGGAAAACATGTATTGTTACACCTCTAGAAATAGATTTAAGTTAAGCGTAATCCTGCAATGTGACTGCAGCTCTTCAGTTCTCTCCCTCTGCTCGTGCAGCTTCTCATCCACGCCGCTGCTCGTAAGTATCACAGTGCTCCTCTGAATGTGAGTGCTGTAAATCATGCGGAGACAATAATGAGTCATTCAAAGTGAAAGATGACTGAGGATGAGTCAGTCAGTCAGTCGGGAACCTGCTGAAGGAGCCTCGGAGCGACGGTAAACGAAGATGAGAGGAGGGCAGGAGGGACGAAGAGGAGTGGATGAGGAGGAGGAGGAGAAAAGAGAAGGAGCGGCGAAACGTGGCAGAGACAAAAGAGAAGGAACAGTTAAGGCACAACCGAGAAAAAGGAAGACAACATTAGAGAGGAGGGAGGAGAGCAGAGGGGAATTCGTGAAGCAGTGGTCAGTAATTGGGGGGTTCAGAAGCCGATCCGCATTCCTGTCATGTGAGGATATCGAGTAATGGCCGCCAGCAGGGTTCAGGGCTCACAGACCTCCTGAGATGAGGAGTGCAGATTCTTCTCTTTCATTCATTATTTACCACAGCACTAAATAAGATTATCATATAAAGTATCCCCATATTTTATTATCACCAGTCGTGTTCAATATTCAAACAGAGCTGAATTTCTTAGCGTGGCTCAAGAGACGCCGACGTCCGTATGTTCCTTGAAACGTGGCACAGATATTTATGACTCCCAGTAGAAGAATCCTCTTGATGAACCGTGTTGATCCTGCTGACTTTTTTGTTTAGCGCCACCATGAGGTTGACTTTAATGGTTTCAAGGGAAAACTTCTCAAACAAGCGGGTGTAGACTGTCGGTGTAGGCCTGCATCAGGCAGCACCGTGACCTCACAAGGCTGCTGGATCCACAACATGACGTCATCATGTGAGGAAGTTGAGAATCGTCTCTCCAGGCTTCAGGCTACGTGCTAATCAGTGTCCTCTGAGGAAATACCAGCAGCTGCAGGGGATGGTGTAGGTGTGAAGACAATGATGGTTGAAGCTTTTCCTCCTGATCTGATTGTTTGAAGGTGATGGACAGATGGTTCACACAATCACCTGACAAGTATTTTTTTTGTTTTTTGTTTTTAGCGTGCCTGTTCATTTTTCCCAAGAGTTTTCAGTGCCGTCTTCTCAGATGGTTCTGATGTCAGGCTACGATCTGTGTGCTGCTGTCACAATCCCATCGCAACAACAAGTGACAGGGGCAGTTACCATAACCCCAACCTCGCCCTGAATGGCAGGAATCTGAACAATCAAGCAGCTGTTAACATTTCTTCTCCAAGTATGCAGATATTTAAATGCACAGGCCTGCCACCACACAGTAAAAACAAGTTTACCATGACACGATTCTGCAGGGGCGCCGCCGATGCATCCTGTGTTTAGCGCCAGGTGTTTTGTTTTTTGTTCCCCCTTTTTTACCAGAATGAGAATTGGTGCAGTCAGAGCGCTCAAAGTTCTGAGCGTGCAGGACAAATGACTCAACACCTGCAAGACTCGGTGTTGATCCACAGCAACACTGACACGAGACTACAACTGTAAACCTCACATCAGCACGGCGGCGCTGACATTAGCAGTTAGCTCAAGCGACACAGCTCCTGTAGAAGTAGAGACTCCACAGCCATAAACCAACATACAGTATATATACGAGTCAGAGTAATCCCTGAACTTAATAATGAATGATGGATGCACACAAACAACAGGGCCGGTCGCTCTCACACACAGCGATACAAATTAGACAAATTATATATTTAGATGCTGTATCTGTGCAGAATAGCGTGCGCGGTGCACAACGGGTGAAGATGACGCTTTTGTGATTTAAATAAACTGATAAAAATACAAACTGGTGAAACTGTTGCCGTGTTGAAGAAACACCCTAAATATACAGCTGAGACTGTCTATCACACACACACACACACACACACACACACACACACACACTAAATGGTTTTCTTCTCTTTCTTTGCAGCTGTCTTCCTTTTTTTGTCTGCTCCACTTTGATATCCAGCTGCTGTCTCTGTCTCCCGTCACTGTTTGTCCTCTTATCTCTCTCTCCCTTCATATCACTTCTGCCCTCGATTCCTTCCACCACCTTTCTCCTCCTCGCTCTCATTCTTCCTCTCGTTATCTCGAATATGCAGCACAACCTTTTCTCCTCCGTCACTTTCGCTTTCCCTGTCTTCCCCTCTGTCCCCTTCTTCTTCTTCTTCCTCTTCTTCTCCCTCTTTCTGCTGCTGCTTTGTCTCATCAGTTCATCTGTACATGTATGTTTTTGCTGTCTTCCTCCTGACCTCTCAGCCACCTCCTGTCTCGCTCGTCTAAGTGTAACCTCCTGTCACTCTGCGTTGGACTGACGGGACCCCGGGACTCTAATCCTCACAGCTGCCACTAATTGGTCTAATGAGAGCGCCAAACGTACAGGTGAAACAATGTTCGCATTAGTTACAGTATCCAAATATTAAATAGGTAATAAACAAAATACATTTTGACAAAAGTGTAAACTGAAGATCACTAAATCAACACAGAATCTCTCCTTCCTCCCTCGAACATGTTTGGAGTCAGTCATGCGCTGAGGTTGGGAGTTGGGAGTGACCCAAACACCTGATAGTGATTTCATTTTTTGTGGTCTTTAACTTCTTTTGTGTCTGTTAACATGATAGTTTACACTCCCAGTATCATTTTTTATGACCCATCCAGTTACTGATCAACCCGTTCAGAGCCAGAGGACGAGCTGTTCACCGTCGCTTCGTTAAACCGACTGCAGGGTCAGTAAACGTAGCAGGCGAGTCGCTGCTCTCGATGAAACAGATGTTATTCCCACACTGTCAAGTCATCTGGCAGGGAGGAAACGATGCACAAAGTCTGGGCCAACTTTAATGAGAATGACCTGCACCTCCTGCAGATGGTGACAATAGATCCACTCAACCCTGAAATCTCTCCCTCGGGACAGAACAACACATCTTTTACTGTCGCAGGGCGAAATGTTTTCATCTTGGGATCTTTTTTTTTTGTTTTTTGTTTTGTTTTTCAAATCTCAAGGACGGTCCAACTGTGTGACTGGGAGCTGTGTTTCCATGGCGACACATTCCACTTCCCAAAACAAGAGGTCATATCCCAGAGGGATGATGTCACCGAAGACTTTGTTTCCCCTCCAGTGGCCCCTGATGTGTGTGTGTGTGTGTGTGTGTGTGTGTGTGTGTCAGCGTGGGACCAACAAGTCTGAGGAAACAAAGTACAAACCAACACGGAGTGACGATTCTGCACCGTGTCTCCGACTCCAACCACGAGCCGTGCTGTCGGGAACAAGAAGCCGTGCAACACAGCCTCAACATATAGAAACATGATTAATTACTGTCGTGTTAATCCGACAAGTAATCAAATACATGCAGTGGAGTTAAAGTACAATATGTGCCTCCAAAACTGGAAATATAAATCATTGACCAACTTTTCAGCTGATCCATCGGGGAGAAACACGACAGGTTTGCATGATTGTGTCTTTGGGGCTGGACGACGTTATGATGTAGAAGGACACTGATGTGCGGGAAGACTTTTGATTTATTTCGGTGCATTCATCAGTCGAGTCAGCTGTGGCTCACATGATCAGACGGTTGCTGGTTCGAGCCCCTGATCCACCGACTGCACATTGAAGTATCCCAAATAGAGAGAAATAGCACTAGACGGCACTTTGAGTTGCTGTTAGACTAAACCTTCTTTTTTTATTTTGGCACTTTCAAGACAACTTCACTTCCAGATGAATCCTGTTAGAGTACTCAGACAAGTTCAAACTTTACGCTGCAACTTTGCTTCGCAAACGTGACGTGAAACTCAGATGATGAAGTGAGAAGTGATTTCATATGATGTTGATACTTGATCTTTTTCATCCAGCCTCAGCAGGTTCAGCTGAGCAGGGAAGGCAGCGAGAGAAGGAATCAGTGTGTTGTTTTGTTTTTTGCATCAGCTTGACTGAGTGTTGCTGAATGTCCTGGGGTCTCTTCCGTCTCTATTACATTCATCTTTTTGTTAATAAATGCCAACTTTTTGTGCTGCGGTCTATCGAGCTGCTTTATTTCAGCAAGTATTCCGAGCCACATCATCTGCCCTTTATTTGTGGCACTGCGACACTCCCATAAAAGATTTATTGGGTTACAGCTACGCATGATGTTTTGCCATTACGACTTCATGAGGAATGTGGCACACGTGAGTTACACAATGTGCTGAATGATGATCGACATCGATGAAGTAGCTCTGAGAGAAGGTGGCAGGATGACACGAGGCCTCACAGAAGCTCCGACGTCTCGTCCTCGTTTCTGTGGAGGTCTTGATTTAAGTTTCACATCCTGAGTGTCTGATTGAGACATAACGTCAGCATCGTGTGGCTGCACTTATAATTTAGAGTGTGTTAATAACTGTAATAACTGTTTAAAGATCCTTAATGAGGCTACCTGCTCAAGAAAAACATCATCTCATCATCTGCTCCCTCCAGGCTGATGGAACGTCAGGTGAAGTTTCACAGTCGACAAATCATTTCTGGAGCATCACAACTAAACAGGGTTGCAGCATTCTTCGATTTAAAACGGGGAAAAACAACCGTGAAATAAATAAAATACCCCCAAAACTTAATTAAAACATTGCCGAATGAACTATCATCACTTCCTGTTTGGAGTGAACCTGTGGATGTTCAGACGACTATAACCAGATCACTGTGATACTGAAGAAAACTTAAAAACCTGAGGTTTCTAAGGCAGGTTCTGCACATGGAAGGAGCTTCTTTATTGAGGATTTCTACGCAGATTTATGGAGTCATCATCTCCTCCCTGCATGATGATATGAAGTCAGGTGAAGTGCTGTTAGTCCACAGAACATTTCTGGAGCTTCACAGTAAAACAGAGTTGCAGCGTTCTCCTGCACAATTGAAGAAGCCAGAATCTTGATTTAAAAAGGAAAAAACAACCATAAAATACTCCAAACCTTAATTAAAACATTGCCGAATGAACTATCATCACTTCCTGTTTGTGGTGAACCTGTGGATTTACAGACAACCATCACCGGATCACCGTGATACTTAAGAGAACTTAAAAACATGATGTTTCTAAGGCAGGTTCTGCACATGGAAGGAGCTTCTTTATTGAGGATTTCTACGCAGATTTATGGAGTCATCATCTCCTCCCTGCATGATGATATGAAGTCAGGTGAAGTGCTGTTAGTCCACAGAACATTTCTGGAGCTTCACAGTAAAACAGAGTTGCAGCGTTCTCCTGCACAATTGAAGAAGCCAGAATCTTGATTTAAAAAGGAAGAAACAACCATAAAATACTCCAAACCTTAATTAAAACATTGCCGAATGAACTATCATCACTTCCTGTTTGTGGTGAACCTGTGGATTTACAGACAACCATCACCGGATCACCGTGATACTTAAGAGAACTTAAAAACATGATGTTTCTAAGGCAGGTTCTGCACATGGAGGGAGCGTCTTTACTGAGGATTTCTCATCTCCTCCCTGCATGTTGATATAGAGTCAGGTGAAGTGTCATAGTCCACAGAACTACACAAGAGTTGCAGCTGCATTTAAAACAACCAGAAAACATCAGTCTCATCTCACGTTTGGAGTGAACTGTTCCTTTAATGACTTTCTGACAGATTTGACTCAGATTCTGCTCAGACTCGACATGATGATGATGATGATACCTGATGATGACAAACTTTCTCATGTGTATTATCATGTGGGCTGCAGACAGTCGGTGCTGCACAGTGTCTTTAATGACTCTGTTCTGAATGTTTGATCAGATTTTTTTTAATGTATTTTACAGGTTATAAACATGTTCGCTCGCTGTGAGCTGCCTCTGCTCCATCCCTGTTCAAGCAGACGCGGCGCTGTGTGTGTGTGTGTGTGTGTGTGTGTGTGTTGTAGGCCAATAGTCACTCAGTTACACAACCGCTTTCAGTTTCCGAGCCCTGCCTGCCTGCCTGGTGGCTCCCCGCCCACCGCTGCTCTCTGCTGCCTGCCTGCTGCCTGCCTGCCTGCCTGCCTGGCTGTTGGACGGACTGGGGCAGATCCGAGCCGACCAGTTCCGTGTTCTCTCCGCTCACCCAGTCCGCGGACCGAGCCTGAGTGAGGAGGACCCGGCAGTGTCATGGTGGACATTCCTGCCCAGCCGCGGCATCCATAACTCCGGGGACAGAGGGGAAGTGTGTCCGGAGGTGAGGACCGTCTTTTTATTTCTCATCGTTTCTGACCGATTCATCCGCGACGTCGTTACGTTCCAGCCAAACTTTGACGCTGCTGGCTGGACCTCCTCTCTCTCCCCCTCCCTCCCCCTCTCTCGCTCCCTCTCCTCAAACGCAAAGTGCGTCGCCGTGCACACTCACATGCGGGAATACGGTATGTTCACGCAAACGGTAAATAAGCCGCGTGCGGTGCGCTTCCCGTCCGCGTCGCTAAAAGGCCCCGCACACGAAGCTCCGCAACTTTTACTGTCGATACGTGCTGCGTGCGTGTTGTGTCTATGTGCGTGTGTGTGTGTATGGTAACGAGCTGCGACATGCGCGTGTTGCTCGCGCGTGCATGAGTACACGAGCGTCGGAGGAGCATGTATTATATATGGGCTCGTGTCACTGTAATGTGCGTGCGTCGTCCATTGATGTTGTTTTGACACAGGTGACGTAGCCCGTGACGCGCCTTAACGATGAGATAAGCGGATCCGCTGTGTGTGTGTGTGTGTGTGTGTGTACATGGCACGCCTGTGTGTGTGTGTGTGTGTGTGTGTGTGTGCGTGCGCGCGTCTCATTGACGGATTTCTGAACTGCGCACTTGAGATTGTTCCAGCAGAGTCGCGCCCCCCGCAGAGACGAGCAGGTCTGAGTGTGTGTGTGTGTGTGTGTGTGTGTGTGTGTGTGTGTGTGTGTGTGTGTGTGTTGTTGTGTTTGTGCAGCCGGCTGCTCTGCATGCGTGCAACACTGTTTACACACCTGACGTACACGCAAGCACGTCAACGTGCAGACCTGTGTGTGACGTCATTTCAAAACCAACGCAAAGTATCCCATGAGACTGAAGTGGACCGCCTGGTTCTCCAGCAGAGTTCTGGTGATGTTCTGTGGGTTTGTAGCCAGCAGTGCCATGTTGTAAAGTCACATCACTGAGATGTGGCTCAAAGATGAGGCAGTAACGTTATACTGAGGTAAACGTACAGTATCTGTTTTTAACTGCGGTATTGTTACGGAAGATTATTAGAGCGGTTGAACTGGAGGAATAAAGTCGAGGTTTCGATATGAAGGTCGACCTTTTGAGCCGACCGGCTCGACAAAATGTCTCCTGTCGATGTTCTTCAGCAGCAGCTTCAGTAACAGAGACTGTCGCAGCTCATGAACACGGTGAAGTCGTCAGTATGAGGATCGTTCCTCGTTCGGGTCGGACCTCCACCAACCGGACCTGACGGACAGAAAGAGTCGACTTTATTCTCCATGTTTCAACTTGTTTTTTCTTGAAGTGCATCGAGGAAGAAAAAGGTCGATACTCCTCCGTACGGCACCACCAACCCGCTCGGTTCTGCTCAGCGGTCGTGGTCAGCACCGTTAGGTTCTTCTGTCCGTATCTCAGAGTTTAAAAGCAACTGAGCAGATTAAACCCGTGTATTCGTTTTACTGTACGACAGACTGATTTTTTTTATTGTATTTTATTGCATTTAAAATACAATAAAAACAAAAGCAAAGAACTAAAGAATAAATGAAGTATCTAATTGATTGTGAGGCCGCGTGCTCGGTTCTGTTGGGTCCAAAGAACCTTTTAGATATTCTGAATCTGACTTTTTAAATTGTTTTTTTTCCAATTATAAAATGAAAATACATCTGGAGGATGATGCAGCAGTGTTTCAGTTATCGTGCAGAACGACTCGCCTGTGTCCATTTTTTTTTTTAGATTTACATTTTAATTCTTCAGGTTTTCTTTCTTCAGTCTCGCCGTCAGTACTGAACTTTATTAAAAGTTTGTGTGATCGAGAAGAAATAAAATAAATCAGCTTTTGTTACGACTTCACAGTGAGTTTACACAGAACCTAACAGAACCTTTGTTTTGCCACCTCGACATTTATCACATGGGTGAATTGTTGACGTGAGATTATTTCTTCCTCTGGCATTAATTGAATATCGGGTCAGTTTAAAGCAGAGTGAGAAGAGTCATAGTCAGACGACATGTTGGATGAGGTTTAAAGAATAAATACAACCTGCAGCCTGCAACAGAAACCGCTCATTCTCTGACTGTTATCATAGTCGCTGTGATGATGATGATTAGTCTTTGATGGCAGCCTGTTATCAAGTAATGAGGGACGGGATCAGACGTGAGGACGGTGACTAATCCACATCCAAGGAACATTCACTGGCTCGCTCGCTCATACAGACAATGAAAATAAACGGTTTATAAAAGAAACATACGCAGCTCCTGAGACGCTTTCCAGCCGCCGCGATGACTCTTAATATTTAGCTCTGTATCTGTATTTGAAGCCGAGGAACCGAAAAATTCATTTAGATCCATCAAAGTGGGGATGGAATGGGGGCAAGTTGGGAGCGTTTAGCTATCTATAGTCACGTTAATCCAGAAGACGGATGCATGTAGGTCAGAACTGCGACAATCCTGTTGGGTGAATGTTCCCGACACTGTTAGTTCATAATAATCATATTAACTGTGGGTCTTTTAATTAAGAGAGAGAGCAACACAAAAACTGGAGTAAAAGTTCTGATCCAGCTTGTTTCCTCCAGTACAGTAACAGAGTTCAGGCTCTGACATGGACTCAGAGTATCAGAGTAAAAAGTCTCCCTCTGAAGGACATTTGTGCTCAAAGCTAACTGAAGCTCACGTCATATTAATACAATTCAAAGACTATTAAAGTTAAAGGTAGAACCAGTAGGATTTGTCCCAGCTGTTCCTGAACGCACCACAGAGACAGCTGATTGTTGAGTCTCATTCCCAGGACGTCAAATAGACACATGTTGGGTTGGTAAAGCGTCCCGAGCAGCAACAAAGAGAGAAAATCAGAAACTCTCTGCAGATACGAGACACTAACACGCCTTTTCTCCACATTCCAGCCTCCCTCTCTGTCTGTTTACGGCTTCTTACGGCTTTTACGTCTTTGTCTCGTCTCGCTGCGTCTGATTGGTCCACATCAGTCTGCTGATGTTGGGAAATAACAAGAATCCAGAATTCACCTCAGATGCATCAAACTAAAGTAACGAGGCTGTTCTGAAGCTGTGAGGAGGAGAAAGTTCAGGTGTAGAGAGGAGAAGTCACACAGAGACTCAGAGTAAAGTACAGGAAAATTAAGAAGTATAAAAGTATTTGTGATATTCAGCTATCTCATATTTTCTTAAGATTTCCTTGTGCAGCTTCAGTTTCCATGTTTCTGTGGAAAGCACTCAGTAAATTTATATTTTAGAATGAAATATTGTTTCTTCTCTGTCTGATCTGGTTCATAAAACACAAACAAGTTAGTTTGCTTGTATTGTTTTATTCTTGTCCGTCCTCTCGCTGTACATGTGTATACAGTCTGCGTGGATGCAGGTTTGGATATGTACAAACATACGTTAATGTTGACATGGATACTTTTCATTCCTTTATGTATTTTCCTTGTTGTTTTTGATCCCGTCCAGCTCTGATGGTTGTGATTTCCTCTCTCCAGGTGAAGTCATCAGACGGTCCAGCATCACTGTGAGCCATCAGGAGAGTAAAGACGGCAGCGGCGTCATGATGAGCGGTCGGACTGGACGGAGGGCAGCTGTGTGGGAATATTCGGCCTCACTGTCGGCAGCCGACCTTTGACCCCTCATGGATTAAAATGTCACTTTGGCTGAGACATGGAGGGAAGCGACACGTCTCACTCTCCAGGAATTCTGTGAATTTAACCGAGGTGTTTGTTTGAAAGCGGATTGCGCAGACTGGACGAGGCTGCCTTCTTCTTTTTTTGCTTTTTTGGTTTGTTTTATTCCGATGGGACTCACATGGTCGAGTGAAGATGGAATAAGATCTGAGTGGGAGATGTTCCTAAATAAAAACTGACTACAAAACACAGTTTGAGTCCAGCATGGAGCAGGATTTCACACAGTAGGATCTCTTCTCTCTCATTCATGTGGATAGTGAACACTGGCCTGGACTAACGTTAGCCAGTGCTGGTGAAGACTTCCAACTCTTCACACCCAAAAAACTGTTCAAACAATAATCCTGATTAAACTCCTGCAGGTGCTACGAGCCTGAAACTGCAGCCGCTTCCATTCCTCATCGCTGTGCATGGACGTGTGACCGCTGGACAGCTGGAAGGCGTCGCCTGCCTTCAGCTTCAGACTCGGTGTCTTCCTGCAGCGTCACTTAAACAAAACAAAACAAAAAAAAACTCCAAACATGGCTGCTACAGGACGGAAGCACTTGGTGAGAGACTTTAACCATTTCATCACCTGTTACCTGTGTCGAGGTTACCTGATCAAACCCACCACGGTCACCGAGTGCCTGCACACCTGTGAGTACAACACGTTTCCACCAGCCATCAGCGTCACAGCTGGGAGTTAGCTAGTTAGCAAGGAAGCTAATGGAAATACTTTATAATAACCTTTCATTTATAGTTATGTTTCTGCATGAAATGCTTTATAAACCATTTAATAAGCAACTGTACATGTTCACATAATTATTAACCATTTACAAAGTATGATAAACATCAACGCACTCAGTAAATTAGCTTATAAAGCATCGTGTTGTTTGTTAACAGCAACAATAAATTTACACTAAAGTTTGATTACGTTGATCACTAATGTAGTGATATGTCCTGACTGGTGTTGTCACATTGATTTTTACCGATGATGATGATGATGATGATGATGATGATGATTGATTCATGGGTTTATAAGACAGAATACAGCTGCAGCAGCTGAACAGTTCATTACAAGATGACAGATTATTGTGAAGGCTCATGATGTTCAATATGTAAGTCAGGATTATCTTGCATCTGTCTGATTTGGTGTCCAGTGTTTCGTGGGAGGCGTGCAGCTCGTTCATTTGTGATCTGTGAGTCTCCAACTCGTCACAGTGCGATCAGACGTCGGACGAGATCACGTTGACATGGCTGTTTATCCTTCAGTCGTACTGTGGACACACATTAGACGGTTTCAGCACAGATCTGTTGGTTAACTCGACATATTAACTCTTTTTCTCCAAGTTAGTGAGCAACTTTGTTCCACGCGCTGCAGCGGCCGGCTCGTGGATGATCTTTGCACAGAAACACAAAACCAGTCAGGAGAATTTATCACGTTGTTGGGTTTTATCACATTTTTTCTCCAGTTAGGTGCAAATTTTATTACATTTCCAGGAAATTGTTACGTTATCGAGCTGCTAGACTTTTTTTTACGGCGTCCCTTCAGGCAGAAGTCGAGGTCAGTGCTCACTCTCCTTCCCTGGTCCTCCAGAAATCCCATGCAGAGCGCCCAGCGACAGTTTGCAGACTCATTTTGAAAGTAACATTGTGAACAGCGAGCTAACCCTAAAACTAATCACCCAAGTGAGTTAACAGGACAGCGAGCGGGCTAACTAGCTTGTAGTTTCAGTTTCCTTATGCTATTTAGACATGATGACATCACAGAGCGTTGCCACTAATTCAGCTGTTGCCTCTCCTGCAGTCTGTAAGAGCTGCATCGTGCAGCACTTCGAGGAGAGTAACGACTGTCCTAAATGTGGCATTCAGGTCCACGAGACCAACCCGCTGGAGATGCTCAGGTGAGACGCCTCTCCTCTCACGTCGCCTTCTCCTTCCACCACATCCAGTTCTTTTAATCTCCTCTCTGTTTCGACACTCTACCAGTCTCTACCAGCTCCTTCTTGTCTTCATGTCCTCTGTTTTTCTTATTTCCCTCTCACACTCTCACTCTCCTGCCGTACTCTCAGGTTGGACAACACCCTGGAGGAGATCATCTTCAAGCTGGTGCCTGGACTCAGAGAAAGTGAGTTTAGGAAAACCAGCAGTCACGTTATTTATTACTGCACACAGACGGCCTTCAGTGTGCACGCTAGCTAACAGTGATGTGGGATTACATGCAGATTAACCTGTAGAGGAACTCTGAACGACACACGGACTCAGAAGAAAACAATGACAGCATTTAATCAGAGAACTCACAATAATAAATCCATGAGAACATTTTCTTTGCAGTGCTTTGGAGGATTATTAGAGTTTGTTATTTGTTTTATTATTTGACCTTTTCATGGCTTCATTAGCGAGGACAGAGATCAGACCCAGGACACACCACACCGACTGAATCAATACACCCGAAAAAAACGAATTACTGGGTCAGTCCGACTATGATCGGGTTTTTAAGATGCATGTAAACACCTTAGTCTGACTAAATCAGACCAGAGGTGGCTCTGTTACCACTAGTTGAATTATAGCTGTAATCCAACTAAGCTGTGTATGTGAATGTACTGAATATCGTTCTTGAGTTAGACTCATGAGTTTTTTCCAGCGCTCATAATGAACTAAAGGTAAGGAGTGAGACATCTCGCTTCCTTTTCCATCTCTGTCGAGAGCACAGTACTGATCAGGCAGCTGGCGAGGATCATGGAGGAAGCTGATCGTGTAACGATGGTGAGCGACGAAGAAATCAACGACAAGGAAAACACATCTGTGGCTGGAGCGAACTTATCTGTCTGGATCGTTGAGTCCTTACAAACTGCGCTGTGCAACCCTGTGCTTCATATTTAAAAAGTGTGATTTTCTACAAACCCTCTGCACAGAATCGTGCTGGTAATTTGAAAGAGTAGCTGACCCAGGATCAGGGCGCTGCTCTGCAGGTTTCAGTCGGATGGAAGAGATCACCTTCCAAGAAACTGTTCATTTGTCAGCGTCACATAATTTTTAGCGAGTCGGAGGCAGAAAACAAGACGGTGATGTACAACCCTCGTGTCTCTGCAGCCGTCAACAACACGTCCAACTGAAGCTGCCATGCTGCCGTCGTTTTATGACTCCATAACTTCCCCTCGCTGACAGACGAGCTTCTTCATCACGCACGCGTCCATGCAGACGATCTGTTGCTCTGCACTCACCTGAATAAAACTGACTGTGTTCCTGACAAGTCAAAGTTTAAATCCCTGAACTTCCTGCTCAATGCAGAGACAGAAATAATAACAACAACTTGCGTTTCTTAGTGGCACTACAGTGGATTACACGGTGAGCCGATATCAGCCGCATGCTTCTGAACATCTCCACGGTGTTTTAGTTTTGTGTTGCCACGATCAGATCTGCAGAGTAATGATTTAGAAATACACGTCTGTCTGAAAGTGTCTTTGAGCTGCTCTTTAACACAAGTTCTTCTTTTTTTAATCTTTTGTTCCTGTGAACCAGAAGAGGAACAGCAGGAACTTGAATTCTGGAAGAAGAACCAACCCAAAGCAAACGGCCAGGGTGAGCTGCTGCTATTCCGACTTGTTCTGTTGTGTTTTGAGGAGAGATCTTTAAATAAATCAGCAGTTTTGGAGGAAACTTGAACCTTTTTTTTGCTGCTCAGTCAGAGTTTCTGTCCTCTTCACGTTGTTGGAGGAGTCACAAGTAAAATCCACAGATTCGGGGAGTTTTTCTGTGAAGTTTTGATTCATCATCATGTGAATAATCGTCACATTTCGAGCTCAGATTCATGTGAATCTGGGGCAGCGCGGCTTTCAGGGAATTTCCTGCTCGTGCACCAAACATGCAAACTGATTCTTCCTCTGGTGTGAACGCAGCTTGTGCTGTCTGTTCTCCATAAGTGGCAATCATCCAGCATTATCATTAATAATCGCTCAATCAAATCAGAAGAAGAATATCTTTCCATTCAGTCATTTTTCAAGTAAAGATGTCAAACGTTTGCTGCTGCAGCTTCTTAAATGTGACGACTTGCTGCTTTCCTTGGGCGCTGCTGGCAGCAAATGAAGCTTTTTTGGGTTTTGGACTGTTAAAGAAATCCACATTATTGGTATTTTGATAGCTGAATATACAGTTTGACTTCTGACAGAAATACTGTCATGGATATTTGTTTGAAACTTTGCTGTGTGTGTTTGAACCACGGCAGAAAACGTGCGGTGTGCGAGGATCGGGCTGCCTGACGTCGGAGGCGATGACGGTGACTGCGGTGGCGACGACGGTGACGACGCCGCCGATGACGACTACCACAGGAGTGACCCTCAGATCGCCATCTGCCTGGACTGCCTGCGCAACACGGGGCAGTCAGGAGAGAGCACTGTCACGGTGTGTGTGTGTGTGTGTGTGTGTGTGTGTTGAAGTGAAACTCTCGCCAAAATGCAACCGAGGCCTTTTTTGTGAATGTATACGAGTCAGACCTTCGTGTAAAAGCATAATTACGACAAAAGAGGCACTTTTAAGATTTACTGTATTTTTGAAAATGAGTTTGAGCCAAAAACGAAAATACAGTAAATCTTAAAAGTGCCTCTTTCGTCGTAATTATGCTTTTACATGAAGGTTTGACTCATATACATTCTCAGAAACAGCCTCAGTTTCACTTTAATGTACAGATTCCATTGAGAACAGGTTTTTTGGACCCTGCTGGGTTGGTGAAGCTTCTCCAAACCTCCAGGATCGTCAGGATCTCAACTCTTGTTTAGGAGTAAATGGTTTTGACTTCCGCTGCCGTTTGAATCGGGGTGTGATGGAGTTTGTCTCTCGTTCCAATTAGGATTTGATGAAGAGGTTCATCCGCTGCTCCAGTCGAGTCACCGTGGGAACAATTAAGAAGTTTCTCAGTCTTAAACTCAAGCTGCCGAGCTCGTACGAGGTAAGAAGCAGAGTCAGTCCTCCACTGCAGAGACAGATTTAAAGGAGAAATTACATTTTGATTAAATTGTCAGGAAAGCATTTTCTCAGGTAACTTACAGCTTTTAGAGAATGTTTCTTTTTTCTTAAGGATTTATTAGGATTATTACATTTCTGTGGGGGTTTTTTTGCCACAACTACAGTTTAGTAAATGAAAACCTGTTGATGTTTCGGAGCCTTGTCAGGGTCCCGGGGTAGAAAACAAATAGATGGATATACTTTTGTTTTCTTCACCTGATCCTGAAACATCACAGCAGCTCCATCCGACACTTTCCTACCAACCCCAGTTAATGTCGGTTATGTACGTTTAATGGAAACCACAGAGATGCTGAAGCTTTAGGTTCACTTTCCACTTGGTTAGTGTTCAGAAAAGCTCATGTTGTGGCTTGAAATATCCGCCGTGTCCTTACCTCCCGTTAAAAGATGTCTTGTTGTTGACGCTCATGTCCTTCTGGTGACTTTGCTGTTCTTTGAGTTTGATTCCTTGCTTAATAAAAGTGCGAACTTGCCTCTTTTACAGTAACTCTATATGGTTAAAACACACGCGCTGCTTCTGCTTTTCATTCCCTGAGGAGCTCCAAATGATCTCGCTACTCTGCTAATGCAAAGTCCCTCTAAATATAGACCAGAGCAGTTACTATTACTGAGCTGTAACTTCTGCTAACTCACTCGTCAACCAGCAACATTATACAAACACAGTGTCATCAGCTCAGAGCAGATGAACGTTGATTCTCAAAGTGTTTATGTTGTTTATTAATATTAAATATTTATCAAAAGGATTGACGACTGTTAGCTTCCATATTTGCTAAAGACTCGAACAGTCTCTCACTCACGCTGTGCAGCCTCCCACTCGTCACCACAGTCTGCTTTCACTTTGTGCATCACAGTTGTTTTTATCTGCGTCTTTTACATTTAAATGTGTGTGCTGTGTTTTATTTTGTTGCCGCGTCCAGCTGGATGTGCTGTGTAACGGAGAGATCATGGGCCGAGATCACACTCTGGAGTTCATCTACATGACCCGATGGAGGCTCCACGGAGAGAATGTAAGACTGTCACCCTCACTTCCTGTTTGTGTGTGCATGATCTGCACGCTAATGTGTCGATGCACTGCTGCAGGAAAGCATTTAATCTTGTGTGTGTGTGTGTGTGTGTGTGTGTGTGTGTGTTATGCATTCACACTATGAGGACTCTTCTTCACACAGAGAGGCTTAAAGCTCATTCCCGCGAGGTTAAACTTTCATTTTTTTCATGGTCTGTTTTGAGTCAGGTTTCAGAGTGAGGCTGCACTGTGGTCGAGCTTTGAGTCAAAATGAAAGTAAATAGATAGATTGTTCTCAGAAGCGGTGAGACGACTGTGTGTCCTGCGTGTGAATGTGTGTGTGGAAACTCCTACTTCTCTAGTTGGTGGTCGGCTTATTAGCTTCTGCAGGAATTAAGTTTCCTGACGCTTCTGTAAAAGAGAGAACTCGGACAGGAGAACGTCCTCAGAGCTTCTTCTCTCCTCTTAACCTTCATATCTGACCTGTTTACCTTTAACATCCATTCACAAGACTGATGTCACAATATCTGTGTGACGTCTTCTGAGCCTTCATCTTGTCCTTTACTCAAAAACATCGACCATGTATCGATACTGAACATTTGAAATGGCTCCCTCGTTCTCCACAGCATCGTCACCTCTGTGCCAGCTGCCTCGTCTCGTTGGCTCTGGTTTTTGCGATGGTGTTAGATTATTAAAGATAATGAGTGCAGAGCTGTTGGAGCCAACTTTGGTTGATGTGAAACCAGCAGGAGGAGAAATACTTCACATTTGAGGCAAATGAACAGGGAAAGTGATGCTACAGATCACTGCTGACTAAACACATTTCACAGATCACCCTGAAGGACCGACGTGCTGATCGCTCAGATATATCAGCAAACTGTCGTCTGTGATTTGAAAGTTAAGATAATCCCCGTCAGAGCTGTCGGGTGACAGGAAAACACTTTGACTCTGGTCAGAAGGACTTTAAATTAACAAGCTATCAAGTATCGTTATATTTAACTCCTTTAAAGTGAAGTTAACATTGTGGATATCAACATTTTTCAAGGTATTGTGTTAAAAATTCCATTACTGTGAAAGATTATATTCTCATACTTACAACACTTCATAGAGCCCAACCAACACGATATTAATATCAGAGGGTAAATACATTTTGATATTAATTTATCGGCTGATATTCTCAGATTCACAGAATATATACCATAAAGCATTTGATTGCAATGATCTCTCAAATGTGTTTGTGAAATACTTGATCCAGAAAATCATATCACATCTATTATTACCCATCACAGTCTGTCTGTAGACCAACTGTGACTTAAACCCTCAAAGTCTGCTTAAAGAAAAGAGGACTGGAGAAAACGTCCTCAGCTTCAAGATGTAACATTTTAATTGGTCCTCACGAGGACAGAAGAGCAGCAGCTGATGGAGTCGACCTGGTTTCATCTGAAACGTGACGGCGGGATCAGCCTCAGGCTTCAGGGTCACCGGTCCAGTCTGTGTGTGTGTGTCTGTGTGTGTGTGTATGTGTTCATGACCTTGGTGTACGTGACACCATATGTGTGTATTCTTGCATGTGTGTGTGTGTGTGCATGTGTGTGTGTGTGTGTCTTCACATGAGCGATCGGCTAATGAAAGGTCTTGTCCACTTGTGGACGCTGACTGAGGAGTGCAGACAGCTGGCTCCACAGGAGGCCTCAGATACCAGGTCAGGAGCAGGAGAGGAGGATGATGGGAGGAGGAGGAGGAGGAGGAGTAGGAGGAGGAGGAGGGGGAGGAGGAGGGGAGGAGGAGGAGGAGGAGGAGGAGGGGAGGAGGGAGGAGGACGAGAGGAGGAGGAGGGGAGGAGGGGAGGAGGAGGAGGAGAGGAGGAGGAGGGGAGGAGGAGGAGGAGGGGAGGAGGGGGAGGAGGAGGAGGAGGAGGGGAGGAGGAGGAGGAGGAGGAGGGGGAGGAGGGGAGGAGGAGGAGGGGAGGAGGAGGGGGGAGGAGGAGGGGGGAGGAGGAGGAGGAGGGGGAGGAGGAGGAGGAGGATGAGGGAGGAGGAGGGGGGGGAGGAGGAGGAGGAGGAGGAGGGGGAGGAGGGGAGGAGGAGGAGGAGGGGGGGAGGAGGAGGGGGAGGAGGGGGGGGAGGAAGTCGGTATGAAACAAGAGACTTGTGATGTCTGCAGCCTCTCGCTGTCCATTTACAGGGATGAGGAAACCAAAGCAGAGTCATTGGAGTCCACGGAATTTCTCATTTCTCACCTTCCTGAGGTTAAAAACACGATATCTGTTTCATCGTAATGAGAGTCGATGCAAAAAGAAGAATAAATGACTCCATGTGTAGTTTTTATTACAGATGAAAAAGAAAAGTCATTTGCATAAAACAGAGCGAGTTCCTGACGGTTTCCCAACAACACAGATGTTGAACTGACATCCTTCATATGTAATAACGAGACTCAGGCTGTCAGATTTGTAGCTCACGTCAGTTTCCATCTGAGTCTTTGTCTCGTATGGAAACGTGGAGTGGACACGTAACAGGACTGAGGATAATAAAACAAACTGGTGAGTAATCGTAATCGTAAAGTACAGACGCAAACCGGTGAAACACACCTTCTCCTTCTGTCAGCACGTGTTCGTGTCACAGAGCGCCGTCTTCACGTCTCCAGAGTCATAGTCCTGGTCCGAGTTGCTGTAAATCACCTCTGTAGTTCATCCCGACTCCTAGCTAACATGAGCTGATTCGTTAACAGTAGCAGGCAGAGATAGCCAGCAGAGAGCAGCAGTGATGTTGTCCTCTGTGTTCCCTTAAAACTTTGGTCATATTTAACAAATAATGTCTTTATAAAGACTAAAACAGTAGCAGGAATGTAGTAAATATTCAGGATTTTAAATCCATCTGTGACCTCAGGGGTCCTGTAAACATTCCTATAACTGTATAATTTAAATTTCCTCTGTGTTTTAATGTCCCTGCTGTCACCTGCGTGAGCATGTGATTGGCTGCAGGTGTGTTTGATTAAGTGAGTGGCTGTCTGATTGGTTCCAGCCTCTGAGCCAGCAGGTTTAAAGGCTGGCTCCTCCCACTTCCTGTTGGCGCTCCTCTCTCCACCTTCAGCCAGACTGCCAGCATCATATTTCTCTGTCGTGTATTTTAAATAAAACCTTTAAAATGGCCGTAAATACTCGGTAGGGCTGGAAACAGGATGACCACGATGCTCCACATCTACACAAAATGGCTTTAAAATCATTGTGTTGCTGATCAGAGTGTTAGCAGCAGCAGCAGACAGGTGGAGGCAGGTGGTGATTAAGTGTCTCAGCAACATGCTGTCGGTCTAAATGCCAGATGGTCGCTGACAGTCGCGTCAGATAAAATGGGCCGTCCCACGTGGTCCCTCCATTTTGACTCAGTTCAGACGAAGGTCAGCTCGCCTCTCTGATTAGGTTAGCAAAGAGTAATCACATTGTTTTAGGTCATAAAAATGTATTTCTGAGACCAGCCGGAGTCTCAGGATGCTGCTGTGTGACCGAGCCGTTCTGTCCCTGCTGTGACTGAAAAGCAGTGGATTCACCTCGTTAACACAAATCAGATTCAGGTGTTGGCACGGTGCGTTCAGAGGCAGGGAAGTTTCTGGACTGAGCGATGGAACAGAACTAACGAGTGAAACCCAAAACTTTTTCCTAAACCCTCCATCCACAGAAAGCCCTTCACCGTTCAGTTTGCTCCCATCGGTGTCTCGTCAGGAACTGCAGGTTAGCATAGCCGCTACAGCTACACAGCTATATGAGAACTGGAGAGATTAATTCATTGTGAGAAGAGCAAAGAACGGCATGAAGGCTTTTTTATTCCGACAGGAAATGTTTTTGCTCTTCTGTAGACTTTGGTCCTAGTTTGATTTACCAGCAGTGCTAACAAGATCAAGCTCCCGTCTAGATGAACACGGAGGGAGCTATAACTTGATTTTTAGTAGTGACACAACTTTGCCCCAAGATGATATTATTTTTATCATTATTATATCCTCAGCTTTCCTGCACCAAGTCAGCTGAATCTGTCTTGAATCTCAGCAGCTCTTTAGAACGACCTCCCAGATGGTTCTGTGTGACAAAGCATCTGGTGAGTCTGGGTAACACTTTGGTTCACGACGAGAGATTAACGGGACAGACGTCCAGATTTCTGTCAGATTGGTTTTGAATATTCACGGCTCCCAGAGGAGGTACCTTTGACATTTCATGAGCTTTAGTGCAACCTTAAACCCCATATGGGACACGTTGAAGTACAATATCTTGGCATTAAGTACAGCTGCCAGATCTTCCTGTACGATATGTGCAATGAACTGTCAATTTTGGCTGCATCAAACCGTCTGAAAGCAAATCTTCAGTTAGTTTTTTTCACCTTTGCAGAGTTCTGCTGGTGCTGCACATCGGACGAGTCTCCATTTCAGTCATTTGATACCAGAACAAATTCCCTTAAACCGAGCCAACAGCTGAACAGAATCTGTGCAATCGCCGTATAATTAAAATGTTTGGAGACAGAAATGCTGAGTGAAGAGTGTCAGAGGTGCAGTCGCAGAGGCTGGATTCACTTCTGAGACGTGATGCAGCAAAAAGCAGAAAGCTGGAGGAGATGACAGCAGCTGTACTCTGCTGCACCAGCAGCCTCCAGCTGCCAGAAATAGGAGACAGATTCCAAAAACAGGAGACACAGTCTTCACTTTACAGCTGCTCTGACACAAACACTCGCCTTTTTTCTCTCTGAATTTTTTATGAAAAGGGCAGCTCACATCTTCTGACTGATTCAAATGCCGCTTTACAGCCAAAGAAGGCAGGAACGTACGAGAAGTCGGCGTTGACATTTCTATTATTTAACAAAAAAAAACCGATGGGATGGAAACATGAATCCCACTCAGCCCACGCAAGGAACCCCCAGAAGTCAAGAGTCCTTTTTGGCCAAAGCATCTGTAGGAAGTCAGCGTTAACGTCTGGAAACACTGAGGGAACATCCTCAGCGTTCATCAGGAGGATGTTTGGCCTGTGGGCTTTGTATTGACTGCTATTGGCAGCCATGAATAAAGGAGATCAGTGGAACATCTGCGTTGTGCTGGACGATCGAAGATGGAAACCCTAGTGGAACACAGCTCGTAGCATCGTGTTTGTTGTGGAGTTTGAGGTAAAAGCTGCAGCTGTGGTCGACTGAGGGAGTGAGAGGTGGAGGGATCCAGGAAACCCCGTCTGCTCCAGCAGAGTTTGGTCACAACTTCTCTGCAGCAAACGTGTTTTAGTTACACTTCAGAGAGAATCGTGTGACATTTCTTTGACTGCAGGATGCTTTATATTGATGCTCAATATCTGCAACAGGGCTGCTTAACTTTGGATCTACTTTAGATACTTTGAATGTCCAGAGTGGTTTGTTATACGTGTTTGACTTCTCTGCATGATACATGTCAGACAAACAGCGACTTTAAAGCTTTTTGGGAAATGAACTTTTCAGCTGAGCCTCGGCAGACTGAGCAGCAGCCAGTTCATTACTTTCTACATCGTATTCCTTCTGCATCAGACACTTGGCCTCCGTCCCTGCAAGAGCATGAGATCCTGGAGAGTTTAATGGAAACTGGTTTACATCCCCCTCAACTCTTCCTCTTTAACAAACCTGCAGCTTGATGTCAGATGAAATCACAGTCGCTCTGATCCGTCCGTCTGTCTCTCTGTCAGAAATCATGATCATGTGCACGCTGGATTTTTCTAGTTTTAATGAATCAGTGTTTATGAAATAAATCTCTGTCGCAGCAGCGGCGGCGGCTGTGTGTTGATCTTCCAGCGATCGATCCTCTCACACTGAAACCTGAAACAGTCTCTCTTTTTTTTCTGTCTCTCCCTCAGACGTATCCCATGGTTCTCGAGTACCGGCCACGTATCGACTTTGGCTGAACCACAGCTGCAAGAAGAGGACCACACACACACACACACACACACACACACACACACACACACACACACACATTTGCACGCAGAATAACACAAATACCTACACACACACATGCCCACAGCGTGCAGAAGAGAGGGGGAGAAAGATTGAAATGTATTTTTGTACAGCCGATGATGAAGTGCATACGTCGTTATGGTAAAGAGGTTTTATGCTACATAGAATAATATATGCTATAATATATGATATTTTTAAATGTATGTCCCTGTGCCTAAAATCCTGTCGAGATCAGAAACGAAGTACGACCATATCTTCACTTTGCCTGTCTAACTCTGTAGATTAAATGTTGATTTTCTACTGCTGACGGCTGTTTGTAGTTGGTCTTTATTGCGTCCTGTCTGAAGCTGTGTCGCCCTGAAACACAGCTGCTGCTCTGAACACTGACGGGTTCAATCAGGTGGCGTTTCTCCAGAGGCTGAAACGAAATGTATTTGCTGCTTTTTAACCTTGAAAAGACCAAAGTAATGTCTTTGTCTTCAGCCGTCACAGCTCTCAGATTTCAGGGGTGTGTTGCAGAACGCAGGTTCAGTAAAAACCCTGCGAGGAGGCGAAACTCTGGGAGGTAACTCCTCTCGCTCACAGAGCCAGACATGCTGGTGTGTTTCCTCATCGATTCAGTCTGCATTGCAGCACGTATCCAAGCACATTCATTTTTTAATCCTGGCTGGACTTTAGTTTGCTACTCAGGACCAGATCTAAACTTACTGCTTCTACATGCACAGTCCATCATTTCTGTTCTTTGCCCTCACAGTCAAATATTACTCAGCATCAAGTCGCCCAGAGGTCAGAATAAAAACCTCTGCATGTTCTCTATCTGAGGGAAAGATGATGAAGGTGATGAAGGTGACTGTGCACACATAACTAACATGTTTATCAGACATCATGTCGGATCTGTAATACTCTATCAGTCGTGATGTGATTGGTCACCCTGATTGAACTGTGACTGGCTGAACAGCATTTCATTGACATTTGAATTTGAAGTGCCATTTTCTAAACCTTCAGTTGTGTTTTTCGTCTTCACACTGGAACACCTTCGTGTTTCACAGCAGCAGGTGAAAGCTGAACTAATAAAGTTCAAATGTGATGCAGACTTCAGCCTGACACGCAGACACACTCCACCACTTCATCTTCTTCTTAATCTGCTGGATGATGAATAAAGAAGTCAGTGACACACACGACTCGTTCTGACCCGGACTCACTTTTTAAAGGTAAACTAAAAAAACATGGACGGCTCTGCTTTTTATGTACCTGTACGGCCTTGGTGACGTCTGGACTCGACCTTCTACAAACTCAGTTTCCAGGAACAAACCACAGATACATTTATGTGGCGACTGAAACCAGGAGCTGTTTCCTGGGAGGTCGGACCGTCTCCACCTCTGACCAACACAAAGAAACATTCAGCTTCAGCTTATTCTACTCAGCGAACATGTTCTCTGACGGTGACGGCAACTATTACAAACAATGTGTAGCTTCAAAATGAATGATTTAAACACGTCTACTGGCACACACACACACACACACACACACACACACACACACACACACACACACAGACACACAAAATGTTGTGTGTGTGGTCAGACAGCACACTAAAACAGCCTCCAGGTGAAACACCTCAGGCTGCTGAATTCATGAATGAGGAGAACAGAAGACAGAACGATAAACAGGCAGGAATCTATGTGACCACACACACACACACACACACACACACACACACACAGCAGTCTATATATGAGCTGTAGTGGGGCAGGTGCATCAGATGGTATGTTAGCATCCATTCCACACTGACGCCTGGACCAGTGTGGCTGCATGTACGTCTGCACTCACAGTCCAGACAAACACAGCATCTCTGGCAGTTGCACACACACACACACACACACACACACACACACACACACACACACACTCGTCCTTCCTGCTATTCGTTGTGTCCTTGTGCTGTGGTTGTTTTTTCAGGTCACAGTTATGTAGGCCAGAGGTCCCTGCGGCTCGCTGTACGACCCGCAGCGATGACGCTGACCAAACCAGAACCGAGTGGGTTTATGGGAAACTCAGAAGGCGACAGGAGACGGATATCATCACCGGCTGAATTTAACTTTTTAAATTAAGAGCTGAGATCTTAACGTTTCCAACAATATTAAACAGGTCAGCCTGGATTCAGGCTGAATATCTCTAAATATAATCTCAATCTCAGCGAGTGCTGCATGAAACACAGTTTGTTACGAGGAAACAATCTTAATTATAATTTATTTCTTTGACTTTAACAAAATTGGAAACACTTTGTATGCTGCCCATGTTTGTAACGCATTACAATATATTCTCCACATACTTCTGATGGGTCATAATGTGCATATAGTTAATAATGCATGAGCACGAGTAGTTATGGTTTTTGTTATAAAGCATTATGTGTATTTGAGTGCTTTTTAACTATAACACTATAATATTATGTGCTGCTAAAGGCCCATTATTACACATTATAGGTTTGTCAATAATGTGTTGTAAAGCATTTTAAACCTGCTCGTCATGGAAAGTGTTAAGAAATGAATCAAAGACAGAAGAAAGGTCAGACTTTATCTTTTCACACTCACAGGCCTTAAAAAGACAAATAAGACCGAGGCACATGCATTAATGTGTATGTAGAGGTGTCACAGTAATGGCGTAGTTGCCTTGCTCAAGGGTGCCTCAGCAGTCGGAGGTGGCAACTGGCAGTCCGTACTGACTGGTCCATGTGAGCTTCGAACCAGCAACCCACCGTCATCCTCACAGACTGAGCTACAAGTGTCCAGAAATCCACTCAAGACAAATAATTTGACATATTTTGTGTTTGAGGCGCAGCTGGTTCGTCTCTTTCCTTCTGTGGGTTTGTGTCGTGTGCAGGCGGAGAGAGCGATAACCAGCGTTAACAATCCTGAAAGTAACTGCAATAGTTTTTCCAGCTGAGAAAAAAAAAAAAAAAGTGATAATTTTCTGTCATGATAGTCAGAACACGAGCTGCATTCTGCTCCAGTGAAGCAGCTGTGGGAAGACAAACGACTTTCACTTCCTCTGGTTTGATTCATTACGGGCTGAAAAAGTGCAACACAGGAGTTCGTTCGTCTGTGGGCGTCTTTATCATCCTGAGACAAACTGAAACATGGTTTTCTTTTTAAGTTCTTAAATGCTTCCGGTGCAGCTCTGTAACGCTCCTCTCTCGGTTTCTTTAAACGCTCTTCTTTAATCTCTGATGGACACCAACACAGTCTTCACCCAGCTCCACCGTCTCTGCATTCACGATGCACGCGGCACCAAATAAAATCCAACTGAAACACTTCTAGATATTTAAATAAAACAGTCGATAATGCAGATATTAAACATAATAAAGTCAAAGGACTGAGTCCCCTCAAGTTTCTGTCTGTGGACAAAACAATACTTCAGTCTGACTGAATCCAGACGTCCTTCTGACCTCCGACGAGTCCTGCTGCTCTGGACTCCTGCCAGTCTGGACAGAAGGACGCAGCGCAGTGACATCAGTGATATTGAAGGGAAACAGAGTCTGGCATGAGACGCGGATACGTCTCATCCCTGCAGCTCAGAATCCACATCTGAGCTCCAACCTTGGATCCGGCTCGTGTCCTTTTATCATAAACCCATTATCCTCCGAGGACGCTCGTCAGTGTGGTTCTGAAACTGAATATCTCTGTTCTGGAAACTGAAAGTTAATCCTTGACCTTGGAAACAGGTGTTGCTGTTGCATCATCAGCGAGGGAAACGTGTGAAATGATTCGGTTGCTGGTTAAAGATAACAGAGCCAGACAGAGTGTCCAGTTCTTCATAAGGCTTCGTTTGTGTTTAATACGTTTGCAGTAAAAGTAGCAGATCAACTGAACCGTCAGTGGACTTTTACAGCTCCTCGAGGATGATTCTCTTGTTTTTGGTGACTCATCAGGTCAAACTGTCTCTTTGGTCCATGACGAGGTATCAGACAAACTACAGAGTAGACTTGTGTCTGATTCCTGTGGAGATTCACTGTCCTCAGCAGCTCCTTCTCTCTGCCCGGTCAGGTTCCCTGTGCTCCATCACTTCTCGAAGCGTCCCTGTGCTACAGAGGTGTAAAGCCTGAGAAACATCTGAGTCAGGAGGAGGTTGGATGGGTCAAACACTTTTTACCTCAAGAGACCAGAGATCGTGTCCCATTTGTGTCCAAGAATCAGAATAATGTATGTAATGATCTGAGCTACGGTGCTCAGTTTGACATATCAGGAGGCTTTTTTTTTGAACATCGAACTATAATTAATTAGTTAGTTAGTTAGTTGTAACGTGCATTAGGAACACGAGACACATATTGAGTTTATTTGGAGTCAGTACAGATATTCACTTGGATATGTTATTTTTTTTTATTACCTGATGGACAATGTAGCTTCTTGTCCCTAAAATACTTCAGCAGTTTGACAGAATTCTTGTTTCTGAGCACATTTTCAACATGAAACGAGACAGAACTGGAGCAGCATTGCCAGAAAATGCAACACACCCTGATCATGATGTAGATCATGATGGCAGCTTGGTGACACTACCTCACCCTGATACCATCCCACCGCTCAGTTTCACTCAGCACATGTCAGCGTGTCAAAGGTCGGGCCAAGTTAAACAGCAGATGGCACGGGACGTCCCGCGGGCCAGCGGGGCGCTGACGCAGAGTCTGCTCAGGCAAACGGCATCTGACAGGATCCTGCTGAGAGGATCTGCATGTGTGGCGCTGAGGCATCACCAGAACATGTTCACACCGTGTTGTCTGGATCACTGCGGGATACAGGTAACATGAGTACACCTTCACATATACTGTACGTCACAGTACAGAAGCTGGAGACGCACCAGCTTCTGATTGACTGCAGCTTTAAGTCTCTTCCACGAGGATCAGACGACGTTCTGCAGGCAATCAGCATGTCTGAGTGAAGAGATTCCAGCTGGAAGATGCACTTTGCTTTTGTCAAAATCTGCAAAATCTCTAGCGCACAGAAAGTTTCTGCAGATAAAGCGGCTCGATCTGGTTTGGATAAGATAAAGTGGTGGGAGCGGGCGGTGTGTGTGCTCTCAGGCCGACTGTATCTGCAGGTCTTATAAATATTTTCCTACAGTGTTCAGAGCTTTGACTGCCACAGAGCACAGTTACAGACAAATGATGTCACCACACAGGTCTTAAATATTCATCTGCTCATTTCATTTCTATTTCATGCGACTGTGAGTGGATTCTGATTAAAACAAAGAAAAAGACGAGTGTTTCGTTCCAGAGGGCTGAAAGTTTGAGTTATTTATAAGACGAACATGTAAGTTATTTTTACAAGTGACGAAACAGAAGCTGGTGTGTGTGTGTGTGTGTGTGTGTGTGTGTGTGTGTGTGTGACACCATGTGATAACGGCTGCATGACTTTGCACACATTCACTGTATGAGTGACTATCTGTGAGACGTGTCATTTGAGTGTGTGTGTGTGTGTGTGTGTGTGTGTGTGTGTGTGGTGATATTGTACAGGAGCACACACACCTGCAGGTTTCGTCGCCTCCTGTGTCATCACACCTACCTGTCAGCTGCGCCGTGAAGGTAAAAGGCTGTAAGACATGAACAGATTTCAGTTTTCAGCACAGAGAGTAACTAAAACCAGATTAAAATCTTGGTTTATTCATCCAGCTGTTGAGCTTCCCGCTCTGCTACAGTAACGCAGATGTGCGCTCAGGTATCGACACGACCTCCAGTGATGTGATGAAGAGCAGAGTCAGACTAGCAGAAAGCAACACACGTGTCCGACAGCCGATCACAAACCTGTGGTTCTCCTCTGGTTCTGTTCAAGATGACCTGAGACTTGCTGCTACACAGAACAACAGAACATCTGTAGATCCAGTTGGATGTGACTGACCGGCTTCTGTCTGCACTTCACATCAAGTCAAACCTGTTTTTGTTTCTTTGCTTCAACAAGGATCCTACTTCCAATTTATTTATTTTAGGTTGAAATGCACCTTACAGTTCAAACTAAGGTGTTTGGACCGGACCAGAACTTGTTCATGGTTGATGAAAAAGCCCAGGCAGTAAATTGTGTTCTTGTCCCACTTCAGCTCCTCCAAGGTTTCACCCTTCTCCCACATGTGGGCCTCCTGGCAGCGTCTGATGAAGATGTTGGAGACAAATATCTCCTTCACTGCCAAAATATCTCAGTGCGAGAGCGGACTATATCGAGCTCGCGCGATTGCCAGAATCATGTCAGAGTTATGATGGACGACGTGCCCGAATCAGCTTAAGCATTCTTGGGCCCGGTCCACTGTTCGTCTCAGGCCCAACTTTGGCCTGAGTACTGACTCTGTTCTGATTTCTGCACAGAACTCAGATCCAAATCAGGTTTTATTCTCTAATGTCACCACACAGGTGAGGATCTCAGAACATGTATCATGCCTCAGGTAATGTGCTTAAAGGTGCAGCTGTCCTCCAGTGACGTTCAAACAGAGGCAGCATGTATAAAGTAACCGCTAACTACTGCTAACTGTAGCTGCTGTTAGCCATGTAGCTAGCAGTCCTATTAGCTGGATCTGCGTGGCAGGTGTAGCACAGGAGCGTTGGAAATGGACAGACAGCATGAGTCACTAACTACCTTTGAGTCCCTGAGCTGTAGGCTCACATCAGCACCGGTGTCAGTAGCGTCTAAGTGATAGGAGGAGCCGGGGCTAGCTGGTTAGCATGCTAACTTCAGTAGATATCTCTGCAGTACGAAATCAAAACAAGTAGGAATATCAATTAAACTGTTGTTTCTTCACATCCTGTCTCAAAGAAAAATCTGTTCCGTATCGCGATCAGCTCGTCTCATTATGGTGCTTACACCACAACTTGTGACAGCTATAGTTAGTAACATGATTGAACCCTTCCTCTGATGGTTAGCGATGATGATGATGATGATGATGATGAGTCCACTCAGCACATAGCTCAACAGCGATGGCCATTTGTGGGAATGTCATGCGGGGGTCCTGAGGCAGCTACTTGAGGGCTGGTGACACATGAGGATGCCGGAGGAGTGACTGCATGACAGCAGGCGGGCTGCAGGTCAGAGGTCAGGCACATTTAACAGGGCGCGAGGCTTCAGGACGCGGAGGAGACGGGATATCGGCGGGGCTGAGATGTGTGTGATCTTTGATACTGTTCAGAACATGTGTGGCTGATGGAGAGTGAGTGGATGAGTGAGTGGCTTCAAACTATAATTAGGAGCCATTATGAGAACTGTAATGGGTTTGTGGGCTGTGAGAACGAAGTATTCAGATCCTCTACCTCAGTAAAAGTACAAATACTACACTTTGATTAAGGTCCTACATTGAAAACCAACAACAAGGAACTGTCTCTGATTCCTCTGGTGATTATTAATTACCTGTAACAGCGAACAGACTGACCCGATCACATGTTAAATCATATTTAAATACATTTCGTCATTATGATCCATCCTGCAGTCTCTCTGTTTCCAGAACAAATTCCCCCGGTGTCGGCACGAGCTCGCAAAAGATGTTTAGGACAGCAGGCGATGGTGTCGTACCGCTTCTGTACAAACATTCAGCATCAACACATCTGGAGACACAATGATTAAAGTTGTCAGGCCTAAGTGTGGTGAAGTAGAAACAGAAAGCTGCAAAGAATTGAAACATAAATGATGTTAATAAAATAAGAGATGATTTTAGGTTTAATTTGATTTACTTCCCTGGAAAGTGTTTATTTTCTGGGCTGCGATGGAGAATCAGTAACAGCCAGTTTGAACTCTCAGGATCTTTGACTCAGATGAGGACTGTGGATTTTCTCTCCCAATCAAAGAATCAGAAACACTCAAATTAATAAAAGTGTCTGAGGTGTTGGAGGAAACAGAGATATGAGTTACAGTATTGCCAGTTGAATAGTCGTATTATATATCGTCTCGTCGGCCTTCACAGGAACATGTGGTCCATGTCTGAGGAGCCGTCAGAGGTCAGATGACACCAGCATGCATACGGACATGCAAAAGGCACCTGCTCATCACACACACACACACATTGATCCGTCAGCTGGAAGATAAATGGCGTCTGGGTGTGTCGTTGCATGTGTTGCATGCTCGTTCCAGGCGTCACGGTGGAGGACGTGCTGTACGGTAAAACGATCCCACTGCTTCTTCCCGCCTGTTGACTCGCCTCACACTGATGCTTTACCGTCTCTGCGCTGTGCTTTTTCTCTGAAGTTATCAATTCAAAGTACATGTCAGACTGTAATGTCATCACCAGCCGAGTTTCCATGAAGACTCTTTCAGCTGACAGCTAAACCAAACCTTAACCGGCACGATCTCGTCATTAAACTGATTTATCTGAGTCAGTTTTAGAGCAAACAGACAGAAGATGTCCTCCTGCATCACATCAGAGTAGCGCTCGAATAAACAACATATTTTAGTCATTTAATTTAGAGGACTTGTTGGTCCGACCATCTGCTGCACCTTCCACTGCTACAGTACACTTGTGCAGCCTCCGGGAAAAGAAATCATTTGGCACCTTTGATTCCTCAGCTGCTCATTTCCGCGGAGAGACGGGTGAAGAAAAAGAAGCACAAGAGAAATGATTGCAGCATTAAACAGTCCTCATCAGAGCAGTGCTGTTGCTCGTGCCTTCTCGCGCTCGTTGAAACAACTCCTTCATATTTTCAGTGTACAGCCAGAATGTCCTTTATCTTGAAAAAACAGCTGATGGTGTTTACTGACTCGGAGGAGCGGCTACCTCCTGAGAGTCTGGAATGATTTATGCAAAAGTGCCTCTCTATATTCTGCTTTCTCCCTCTTGGTGAGTTTAAAGTGTGAATAAAGGACCTTGTGGCAGATTCAATAAGGAGCTGTCCTTGCAAAATGGAAATGAGGCTGGCCTGTGAGGCTGCTGATGTGATACCGGACCAAAGTGGACCCCTGTGGAAGAATTTACTTTGTTAACTTTTAATAAAGTGTATTTGCTATCCTGGGTGGATTCAGTGATGATTAATGTACTGTGACGTTACAGAAATGAGCACTTTCCAGTCCAACTTACGCAGCACGATAGAACGGCTGAGTTAAAGACAGAAACACAGAGACGTGCAATTAAATGTCTGTGATGATAAAAATCGTATAAATCGAATTAATCTTGGCGATCTTTAGCTGGTTTGGTCGGGTTTGGGATGAGATCATGCTTCGGCTTTACCAAACTTTCAATGTGATGAAAATAAGTAACTCTGACTTTTTGCTTCACACCTGACACCTGTCTTTTCACCTGACTAACTAACTAGTCTTGTTGTTAAACATAACGTGGAATTAAATTTGCTGTTACTCAACCGTACATGAAGTTATACTTTGAAGTCTGCTTGCATAATGTTGCTGTGTAGGAAACCGTGATGATTGTTCCAGATATTAGTCGAAACTGTGCAGCATTGTCTCGTGAAAAACGTGGTGTTATGATGTCAAAATGAGTAGAAAAACTATGACTTAAAGGTCTTAATCTTTGTCTTTGGCATGTGATTATGGTATAGGCTGGAAAAGCTCCTCAAGGTGTCCATCATCAGGACGTAATGGACTCTCTGGATGTTCTGTCCTCCATGTCGTCCATTAAGTCTTGATATTGGACACCTCGTTGGGAGTTCACACTTACTTATACGACGCGTCATTAAAGGCTGCGTTCACAGCCGACCTGCGCAGCTGTTCACCTGCTGAGGATGGACTGTATGTGTTACTGTAACACAGAGAGAGATGGAACACGGAAATAAAAACAGATTTGTGGCGCTGAAATGTTAATAGGACTATAAATACGTATAATGAAGACGTAAAAATACATGAAACTAAAATATATTCACATCCCATCATCCCAGCCGGTGGTATGTGGAGGAGTGTGTGTGTGTGTGTGTGTGTCATTGAGCCACAGGTGTTTTTCCGGAATAGAAAGATGACATAATGCTCTGACAGGCAGCCTGATGTCACAGACGTGTGTGTGTGTGTGTGTGTGTGTGTGTGTGTGTGTGTGTGTGTGTGTGTGAAGAGAAAACTTGTGTGTCTGTAAAAGGAGAGGCAGATTGTGTGACAGTGTGAGAAGAGGGCGGGTAACGACGCATATGTATGATCTATATGGCAGATCTATAGGATGGTGTGTGTGTGTGTGTGTGTGTGTGTGTGTGTCAGTATGTGGGTGGGTGTGACCGTGTTTTATGGCAGCAGGTGTGTGACAGCATGTAGCATGCATGTGAAATATGCTGTTAGCTCAACGCCCATGTAACTTTGTCTGAGCAGGCCATTGTGAGTGTGTGTGTGTGTGTGTGTGTGTGTGTGTGTGTGTGTGTGTGTTTGTGTGTGTAGGCTGGTTGTGTGTTTATCTCCCTGCGTTTGTCCGGAGAAGAAATATTGAAGGTGGAAACATTTTTTTCTTCTTCTTCTTCTGCTGCTGCAGCTTTTGTTGCCTTGAGGCTTGAAAGAAAAACACATTTAACTTGAGTTCACCTTGAATCACAGGTATGACTCAGCCTCACCACACTGTCAGCTGAGCCGCTATTGGCCGCTGCTGTTTGTGTCTTTAGTATTAAATATCCATCTTTTCTGAGGTGAGCTCAAATACACAGGAAGCTGCAGGACCAGTCTTCTGCTCTCTGGATGATACATCACCACTGGTGTTTTATTACTACTAATAACTGACATTAAGTGTTTTCCCTCAATAACTTCCTGATTACTGTGTACTGATAATAAGTAAGGAGGGTGAGGTGTTAGCTAAGAACACTTCTTGCTCCAGTTAGCTTTAGCCACCTGGTTAAGAGTTAGGAACACGTCATGGTTTGTCTTGAAACACCTCGTTTGATAGTCGCAGACACAGCTGGAAACGTCCCAAGAGAACCTTCAACACATCTGGTTCTACAGACAGGAGCTGGTGCTCCTACAAGACTCTCCAGGTGAGAACGTTCCCCCTGTTCTGGAGTGAGGTGTTGCTTATAATTAATCGGTAAGCTGAACCTTTGCGAGTTGGTAAGAATCAAACAGGTAGTGGATTAGTGAAAGCTCCACCTCCCCCGTCTGGACAGAGAGGGTAACTACACCTCACTCATCCGTCTCATCAGCCGGGTGAAACAATCTGATGCAACTGTTCAACATCAGAATATCCCTTTCAAAACCCCTCCGGCTTGTGTTTGTGTGTCATTATGAGATCGTGTTTTTGAGTTTTTAACCTTGAGGAGACATTTTTCTCCCGTCGTCGCTTCTTTTTTTAAAGCGCTCGTCAAGGTGAAGGCTGGAATTAGGTTTGTGTCGGGGTAAGCCTCGGGGCTCGGGAACGAATGTGTCAATTAGGGTCCTCCCAAGTATAGCAGGACTATTTGTGTGTGTGTGTGTGTGTGTGTGTGTGTGTGTGTGTGTTCTTGTCAGTGTCCCTGTCCGTCCCTCAGACATTTACTGCCTCACATTACCACCTATTTACAGCCTCCTGCTCCTGCTGCTGAGGAAATACGATATAATTAATCACTCGCATCAAACCGCTCTAATGTCAGAGTCCTCCAGTGTGTGTGTGTGTGTGTGTGTGTGTGTGTGTGTGTGTGTGTGTGTGTGTGTGTGATGCACCTGCTGGGCCATCTGTAAGACTCCCGCCCATGTTTTTATTCAGACTAATAGCAGTCAGAGTGATTTATTAATCACATTAAACGGGTTCATTTTTAATAAATGATTGAACTGAATGAGACTCAGAATCAGTTTCATCACTCACGTCACATAAAACAACCAGAAGTCAAACTGGAAGTCTTGATCACTGCGATCGTTTCTCACCACCGTAACGACTGAAATCAATAAACATCACCTTGTATGGTACACCTCCTCAGACCACAGACCCATTCTTGGCCTGTCACATCTCCACATTGCATCCCTTTGAATAATGCAATACTTTAAAACAGCCAAAAGACCTTCAGGAACCAATAACAATGCTTTAATGTGTCACATGACCTTCAGGAAGCCATCTTGAAACTGCTTTTCCCAGATGTTTTCAAAGAAAACAGCTTTGCCATTTTGCTCCTAAAAAAGTGGCTGAAAACAACATTTCCTGGCTCTTTTCCAACATGAAAAAAAGGGGAAAAATCATAGGTGAGTAAACTTTAATTTGTTATAGTTTAATGCAATTTTATTGCTCATTAAATAGTGGAAACATGTTAAAATGCAACTGTTGCCTTGAAGCAACAGTGAACCATTATGGAATCAACATGGCAGCATGAAATGTTGGTACTGTGTGTTTAGGTATATATAATAAAAAAAAATAAACAAAAAGCATTCATCATAATCTCTCTCTCTCTCTCTCTCTCTCTCTATATATATATATATATATATATATATATATATATATATATATATATATATATATATATATTAAATGTCAGTAAAAGCCTGTAAAAGTCCACTTAAGGACCCATGTCTCACTGTCTGTCCTCAGATGATGTCGACACATATCAAGACAAATTCCATCCAGTGAGGACGATGAGTTTCGAGTCAGTCCTGCATTTTATGTTCCCTGCTCAGTTTCTACTTATTTCAGACTTTTCTGTGACTGCCTTTTGCTCCTGGCTTTTTGTTTCCAGCCTTCATCATCGACTGTAATCTTGGATTCTAGTTTCAGGACGATCAGTTTATCATCAAAGCTCCGATTCTGTTGCTACCTGCCTGACTTCATGTGTCTCCTGTTTGGGTCCCAAAAAACATGCTCATGCAGCATTTCCTCCTCTCGGAAAAGTTCTCCTTAAACATGATTTTCACAAGACACAGTAGAAACCACATGTCATGCTGCTTCCTCTACAGCACACGTCCATCTTCATCTTCACCATCATCAAACATGCTGGTTTGAAGCTGCACGTTTCATGACACGTCCTTCCTATAAATAAATAAAACAGTCTTTAACGTGAACGTTTATGAGGGATGAAAGTTTATGGATGGAACGTCGAGTCTCATGTTCCCCATGTGACATGATGATGACTGGGGGGACTTTTAAACTATGAATTTATATTTATAACCTGAGTTTTTACTGTGTTTACTGTTGACTCCGTGTTCGTTGACCTTCACCGCTTGAACATGAGCTGATCTGTGATCTGTGAGTCGTAACGAGAAGTGATGCTGAACAGTTTGTCTCCGGCACGTTTATGACTGATAACATATGAAGAAATGTTTCTGCTGACGGTTTCTGGTCCTGCATGCTACACACGAAAAACCAAACTAATGAAGATAACATGTTTAACACTGATAAATACACCTCAGTCATCAGCATATCGTCTGCTCTTATTATTGTCCTGTTGTCCGCTGTGATGACCGTCTGATTCCTCTGCATGATTAACACATAACAAAACTAAAACATTTACACAACTAGCAGCTACTGTGTATAAAATATGTTAACCCTACTGTTCCTTCTCTTTAGAATAACATTAAAAATTGGACGTAACAAATCACCGTGAGCATCGAGGAGCGTTCAGCGTGTTACTGAGGCGACTCATTTCAAACTTCACCCTCCAGTATTGAACAGAGGTCCAGTTGAGGAATTGAGGATTTTGGTGTTTTATTGTACAAAATAAAGAAAATCAAAACTTTAAAGCTCCACAAACTAGAGACCAAACACAACATGATGTGAAGAAAGCTGAAAAAAAATCTGAAAAGACTGAGTTGGTTTCAGCTCTGAAGCACATTTCACATTTAAAAGATGTATAAACACATTCTTTGGCCCGAGCTCACCAGAACATTCCTGAAGCTCCATTAAATCCAACCTTCTTTTACGTCAGTGCGAGTTTTATGGCTGCATGTTCAGATGTCATCATGGTTGGATTCCTGAGTTCCTCACAGGAACAGAAACCCACATGCCAGCAACCGTAAAACAACATGACCTGTCTCAGTATGTTGAAGGTATATTTAAAGTGTGATATGTATACTGTTTATAGATGTCATGCCCTGCACTTTCAGTGAGGCTGGACCATGTCAGCATGTTCTGTGTGACTGTCAGTCATCCACATGTCGCAGCAACATCCCGTACGTTCAGATGCATTTGATGGTCAAACCTTCAAAAGTAATAAACACCTGACTTAGATTTCGTTTAACTTACTGTAATCACTGTTTGTAGGTCTGGTAATATGATTAAAAGCATGTAGAAATGTAAAAAATGGTACTTTTCAAACCAATGTTACTTCCTTGGCTGCACCGGTACTTGTTGACGCGTCGTCATCTGGATCGAATGAATGAATGAAACACGTGAGCGTCTCATGCAGTCACCAAACGTTTATTCATGGTTTTGCGCTCTTGACAAATTACAACCTCAGCCGAACTGTGCACACACTTACATTAACTCTGTGATTTGAATGCAAAACCAAAACAAAAGGCTCACATGTTTGCCACAACGCACAGTCAGCAGCACTCCTGCTGAGTAATTACCTGCTGTTCTATTGAACAAGTTCCTGCACCACAGCAGAGTTCTGCACAGGTTGGGTGACCTGCACAATTTGGATGAAATGGGTGAAAAATAATGTACTGTGTCAGACTCGGGTCGGATGCCTGGAGAGTGCGGGTCTGGATTTGCGATTGCCATTTTCAAGGCGTCACATGCAAAAAAAAAAAAAAAAAAAAAAAGGCAACACATCTATAAAAATATGCCTGCATTTCAAAATGATAAGCATTTATATTTCATATGAGCTCATTCATGCGTGCTTGCACCCAGAACTCCCCTTCCCCACGCTGGCTTACTTTCATTTTTAAAAATTGCATCCATCTAATTTTCCTTCAGGTGCAGGTCGGGCGTTGGTATCGATTTATAGCAGGTCGATTCGGGTGCAGTCGGAAAACAGGACGGATGCAGTTTTAAGTATGACGGGTACGGGCGGGTGCAGGTTTGCAAAATAAGACTCATACAGGTATTACACAAAAAATAAACACAAACATGTAAACCAAAGAATGGCTCTAACATGTTGCAACGTAACTTTTCTCTCGGTTCAGTTTCTATGTTGTGACGATGCTGCTGCTCATGTTCTTCTGGTTACATTCAGACCCACTTGGTGAGCAGCCCAGTCTGCAGGATGATGTTGGCAGTTTGTGTTTCTGCAAATTGCAGATTCATCTGAGGTTGATGTTTGTACCAAACTTGTCATGTCACGTTCACATTACAGGCTCACTGGGTGACTTTTCACATCAGAAGACTATCTCTGTACATCACAATGACCAAAACAGGCATTTTTAAGACAAACCATGATTTGTTTGTTAGTTTTCCTGACCCTAACCGAGTGGTTGTAATGACTGTGTGATGACTGGGAAACTTCATCAACTTGTTAAAAAAAACATCATGTTTTGGCTTAAAATTCCTGCTTCCTTCACAACAAAATGTCTGGAAAGTGTCCAGACGTTTTGTTAAAGGTTTCCAATTGTTTATCACACCTACAACAATTGAAACACCATCTTGAACGGTGGTGTCTCGTCTGGAATTGTGTGACATGTATTGTTGAAATGCTGATATGACAAATAGAAGACGTATAAATGTAAAGTATCTGTGGTTTGTGGGAATGCACAATTCCAGATATTATTATTATTCTGGCGGCTCAGCTGATCAGTGAGGTCTGATAGTTTGGGTTTTATTTGAACCCGACGCTGTTTGAAAAGTCAAACACAACTTCCGTTCTCTTCAGCTCCATTCTGGTTGTGCTGGAGGCAGAAACCTCGCGGAGACAAAGAACTCCAGGCCTTTGAAGGTAAAACACAAACTATCTGCAAAGCCCAGATAAAGCACACATGGAGAATAGCTGAGTTCTGTGAGCTAAAGAGAACTGAAGTCATCCAGTCCAGGGATAGGCAGCAGTCACGCTCTGTCTGCCTGCTGTCACTGATTTGTTTCTCTGTCATGTTCACAACGACAAAGACTCACAGCGACAGTGAGGCGAGCGAGGCGGCGTGTGCAGGTATGTTCAGATCTCTGAAAGTGATCCGGTTACAGACGGTAACGGCTGAGACGGATCCGTGCTGCTGAAACCTGATAACACAGCAGCCACATGTCAAGGCAAACAGCTCGAAGTGTGGAGAGGAGCTGTAAATGATGCAGCATTTACACCCAGTCACACTCAATCAGGGCTTCAGTCTTTACATTACACGCTCCATAAACAGTGTGCAGATGAAAGTGAGCGCACCCTGCCAGCACTAAACCTTCAGCATCAGCTACAACAATTAGTTACTACAGCGGTTTGGTTGAAGTGTCTCGTTAAAGGTTAGTTACAGTCATCATGGATAAACACACTGCATTTCTACTGTTTATCTGCAGATCAAATATATTCTCCAAATATGTAACAACCCGTCTGCGAGTCCTCTGAACTCTAAAAGTTTCTAAAGCTCACCACATCTGACTGTCTGTCACAGCAGCAGGTATTAACACACCTTTTATTGTTGCAGCGTGGCAGCAGACTCAGACGTGCTTCAGCATCGAGCAGGAACAAAAGAGCCTTTTATAGTAGCCGTCCACCAACAGGAACCTTCCACCTGGACCTGAGGTCGTGGCCGGAGAGAGTGTAGGCATAAAGAAACTCCAGCAGATGCATCAGAGCTGAACAAAGAGAACACGTTCAGACTGAACTGTGTCGGTCCAAGAGGCTTCTCGTTAGTGAAGCTTCTTTTGTTCATCACCTTTTCATATGCCAGAGGTGTGAATGTTTGGTTTCAATCCACAGGTCGGTGTGAAAACTGAGGGCTTTGAATTCTTCACAATTAAAGAAAAAGGAAGAACGTAACCAAACGCAGTAACTCACATCCAACAGAGACTCGTCTGTTGGATGCAGGTGAGAACAGATGTGTGTGTAATCCACCTGTGTGTGTGTGTCACTGTGATATCAGAGCCCAGTGGAGAACATGTGAATCGTGGGTGAACAGCTCCCTCTGCTGTTTAGAGAAGATGTTACAAGTGAGTCGCATTTAAGGTTAATTAACATCAGACGAAAGAGACCCGACATCGTTGTTCACGTCTGACAGGAAGCAGAGCAGAAACCTTTGTGTTCATGCTGCTTTCTGTCTTTGTCGCTTCATCTTCGTGTTGTTCACTGTTCTGTTTGTACATTCACTCGTTTCCTGTAAGTTCCCCCCATTCATCTCATTTATTTTCCTGCTTTCGGTGCAGCTCAGACACACTCTTGTGTACCGAAATGTTCAGAATCACACCCTCATGTGCAGGAAATGTGTGCTCCATTCACCCTCCTCCTCTCTCTCTTTCTCACACACACTCTCTCTCTTTCTCTTTTCCTCTGTCTGGATCTGAACTGGAGTAACCTCCGTGTGTGTGTGTGTGTGTGTGTGTGTGTGTGTGTGTGTGTGTGTGTCTCTCTCCCAGATGTTCGTCCTGCTCTCTCTCTCCCTCTCGCTCGCTCGCTCTGTCCCACAGTTTGAGGCGTTGCTATGAATCAAACCAAATATTCCTCCTAACAACAGATGCCTCTCCTCCCTCACAGCTCCTCTGTGTTCTCACATCAGCACAAAAAACTCAGAGTGATCACAAACTGACTTATCATCCTGTCACACACACACACACACACACACACACACACACACACACACACCACATGTTGCTCAATTTGCTTGTTTTTCGTTCACTTGTGGGCTTTTTCCTGAATGTGACGTTTCTGTTTTGTTCTACAGTTGAAGGACACTCAGCTCTCAGGCGACGAGGGAACACAACATATTCTATCCATCAGGATGGAAAAATAAAGATTTGATTGACATTAGTGTACGTCTCACTCCCGGTTATCAATCTGTAGGTGAAACTATGTGAGGACATCTTTGTTAACCCTCTCATGCACCTTCATTATATCTCTGAAGCATTTAAACCAGCACAAGACGACAAATTATCAGTGAATGATCATTCAGCCATCGGTCCGTATTTCTCCTCGATAAATGACAGTCCGTTCACAGGAAGTGTGTCTGATATCACCCATCCAAAACAGGAAGTGGCATTGATTTCCCCGGTCACTGTCCCCAGTGAACGGTGGAAGAACCTGAGTAACTGCAAAAGAAAAAGAATCCGCTGATGGAGGACGAAGAGAAGGTGAAGAGGGAGAGTGATAGAAACCAAGGGGGGAAAAGATGGAGGCGCTCTGGTGTTGTGTCAAAGTCTGTTCCCCCGTTGATCTGTGTCTCCTCTTACAGCCACAGTAAGAGGAGACGCTTCAAACTGCAACTCTTTCTACAAAACCTGCCGACTTGTTAATGCAACCGGCTGTTTTCCTCCGACTCTTCACAGCTCTGATATCTGTTTCTAGTTCAAACTTGGATTCGAGTGACTCAGTGAGGATGAATCTGTTTTTAATCTGCAGTGTGTGAGGATGCGGAGGTTCTGAGTCCAGCCTGTAATGAGGATCAAATCATTACCTTTGCTTGTTCAGGACCTCTGGTAAGATTCTGGTGGAAAACCCAGAGGCAGGGTTCTGTTTTTCTTTTCTTTCTTTTTTTTTCTTTTTTAAGTAATTTTCTCCAGGAGTGCCCAGACCTTAGAAAAGTTGTGTGGGTCAGCAGCTTCGATGCTTATGTGGGTTAAAAATACTGCAGGGTTTCCTCTTTGCCAACCGGTCCCAGTTGGCTCAACTTCTGTTCAGCCCGACTCCAAAACGCTCGCTGATGATACACAATGAGTCAGACAGCGGAGCAGTCTGTCACTGGAAGTTTACTACCTGCACGTTCCTATTTCTGTTTCTAAACTGATATCCAAACATTTCTTCTTCTTTTAAAGAAGTTTCAGATGCTAGTTATAAATTAGGAAGGAGAACCTGAATGCACCACGAGCTTCAGTCTGTGGGGATTGTTACTGGATGGTTTTACGTCCTTCGTCTTGTGAAGGGGACAGTTTTGTCTTTAAAGTCAGACGCAGCAACGTATTTATGTTTCTTCAGGGAGGTCAGAGGTCAGGAACAGTTTTGTGCCTCTGGAGAGTTCGTGGAGGATTCAGGCTTTCGCTCCAAGACACATGGAGGAGATAAGTTAACGCCAGAGAGGAATGTCAGCCTGCAGGAATATACCTACGTAAGAATCAGTGTCGGAAATCAAAAAGAAATCCTTCTGTTGGCCTCTCACTCCTTCACTCACTCATTTATTTATCCACTTCCGGACTCACGTATTCGCTCCACGGCTCTCGTGTCGAGTCCTGGACATGTTTGCAGAAGAAGCCCACAATCCCATAAATCCATGAGTCAGCCACATCCCATCTGCTCTTACATAACACTCCCATAATGCAACAGTGCCTGCCGCCTCACTCTGATCCTCCGTACGTAAACGATGAACGCGCAGATCTGAATCCCAGCTCTCCCGCCATAGAGGAAAAAAAAAAATTCCTGAGCCGTAAAGCGTCAACAGAGTTCAGAGCGGGTTCTGTGCATTAAACCACGTGCCAAAACTCCCAGCAGGCTTTGTGTTTCCACATCAGGTGTGCGCGGCAGCGGAGAGGCTGGAGCGAGGGTTTGAGGCCCAGACGCCATAAAAAGTGAAGCAAAACACATCTGCTGCTCCAGCAACACGCCGCACACAGCCTGAGCTCGCAAAACTAACAGGGATCAACCTGACGGCTCGACCCGACCCGGATCACAAAAGCTGATGCTTGAAAATGTTCTAAACAGAATCAAGGAAGTTTTTGCAACAAAAAAAGAAAAGTCTGACTCTAGTCTCTACGTAACGACGGAGACTTTTAATAAAGACCCTGGTGTTCGGCTTTTTGAGACACTTACGACTCAAAGACAGATTCTGGTAAGTTCTGGTGAGTCGCTGAGGTGTTTCTGTCTCCTCCAATCAGACGAGGCGGAGACGCTGAACTTTATATTGGCCTCAAAATAAAACCGAACGACGACAGAGAAGCAGAGTTGTCATTACAAGAGAATCAGGTCTAAAACCGTCTCCAAGGCTTTTCCAGGACCTGCAGGAACACTGAGGCTGTTTTTAGGAAACCAGACGGAGAGTTCAGATGATCTCAACTATACCGAGAAACCACACACACACACACACACACACACACACACACACACACACACACACACACACGTACAGATCTGCGACATCAGGAGCTTTTCAGTTTCTTTACATTCACTGTGAGCTGGCCTGCAGCCCGGATCCTGTTTCTCACTAATTATGGGCAGAAGTTAAATTGCAGCGACGGAGAGTCTGCAGGGCAGAGGGAACTACAGCACATCACTTCCTGTCACAACTGTCAAAATAAAAGTTCTACTTATTCGAGGGATTTATTAACGTGGCGGAGACATGACAAAGACAAAGGGACGGAGATTAAACAGATTCAAACAGCTGCAGGTTATGAATCAAAGACAGACAAACAGGATTAATAAACCTCAGTGACTCCAGGATCTTAAATATTAACACTGATGTAAAGTCAGCTCGTCTGCTGTGATCACAGTCTGCAGCAGAAAACACAACCTGATCTCAGACCAGATTTACACCTTTAATAAGATGAAATCTTCACTGTAGCCCGATGCTAGAAGAATTAGCGTGCAGCCCGTCTGACGCTGTTTCACTGTGAAGCTCCAGAAATGTTCTGTGGAAACTTCACCTGACTTTATATCAGCATGAAGGGGCGAGATCATGACTGAGTTCATGTGTGTTTGGTGGACTTGTCCTTTAAAAACTCAACAGTAATGTTGAAAGGGTCTTTCTCATTTATCAACGTCCGTCTCCGACAGCAACGGAATCAAAAAATGATTTGTGATGATAAAATGAGAGAAAATACACACAGTTGTGAGATGTTGTGTTATTGAACTCATCATGCTTGGAAATCTGACAAACTGCCTCCAGTGATGTCACTCAGTGGCTAAGATGCATTGTGGGTAATTTCACTGACCTTAAATGTTTGTAACCTCTGATAATGTTCAGTCATTTCTGCTTCTGCACTTCAGTCTGATTCCCTTCAGTTGAGTTTCAACAGGTTTTACTGCCTTTGTCTTTCTTTCTTTCTTTTTTTCCCCACTTTTATTGTGAATCCAAACCTCCTATTTTCCGTTATTCTGTGTGTGTGTGTGTGTGTGTGTGTGTGTGTGTGTGTGTGTGTGTGTGTGTGTGTGCTGTCTCCGGGCCCTGCTCTCCAGGCGCCTCCTCCTCCTCCTCCTCTTCCAAACATGGCGCCGGTCCGCAGCGCGGCTGCTTCCCCGACCGACGACGCAGAGAGGGACAGACGGAGGAGAAGAAGAAGAAGAAGCGGGTCGCAGCTCACAACCAGCGCCTTTTAAACTCTCCGTTAAAACTAACACAACTCCAGCGCTCCTCGCGGAGACTTTACGTGACGCGTTTTTTCCTTTGGAGACGTTTACGCGTCAGGCTGTGCGCGTAACGGAGCCCACCTGTCCGACGAAGGTAGATTTCACTCCGTTTCTCCGAGGATGTGAATCTCCCTGATTGATGTGACATATCGGAGCAGAGCGGGCAGACAGACGGAGCTCGGGGTCAGAGCTGGCTCTGGTCACAACATGTGCAGCCGTGTGAGGAGCGGAGACACTCCGGCTGCAGAGGACTGACGCTTTCCAGGGAAGAAGAGGAAGAAGAAGAAGAAGAAGAAGAAGAAGAAGAAGAAGAAAGAACAACTTTTCTCCGCTCTTCCAACACGCAGAGGATGGATGGAGAACACTCGGGAGTGGAGAGGGAAAGAGAGAGGCTGCCACCGATTTACACCAGCTCCCATCATCCTGCAGTAAGAGAGCTCACCGTCCTCCGCACTGCTGCTGCAACACACTCATTCACACAACAACACACTCATTCACACAACAACACACTCATTCACACAACAACACACTCATTCACACAACAACACACTGGTTCACACAACAACACACTGATTCACGCAACAACACACTGATTCACACAACAACACACTCATTCACACAACAACACACTGATTCACGCAACAACACACTGATTCATGCTCCCAGACACAATCTGAATCTGTTCCTGTCCTTCTGCTTCTTACAATCATAATGCAAAACAATAATCAATGCAGATTAACACACAACACCTGAATAAAAACATATTGAAATGATTAGTTTAAATGATGATCATGTGCAGGTAAAGTTACATTTACACTGATCGTTACTTTTTTAAAACCACAGTTAATCTAATAAACAGTGATAAAAATAAAAGTGGTCAAACTTGCTGTATATGGAGGAAACAATATCAAACATACGGATATTTTATTTGTTTTATTTTGCAGCTCTGCATCCTTACAAACAGCTCAGCACATACCTGCACGTTCATCTCATTTTAATTCAGTATACCGTCAAATGTCAGTTCGGAGTCAGATTGATGATGTGATGTCAAGGTTTTCTCCAGCTCCAGTTATTATAGAATGATTATTTTATGATATATAACAATATCCAAAATGTGAGATCACGATAACGACATGTTGTGTCGTCGTCTCCTGGTCGTTACCTGAACTTTGATCCAGACTCTCAGACTTTATTACGTCCATTCAAAAATCTCACACTCTCATATTTTGTCTGGATCGCCGTCATCGTCGTGGCACTGTTACAACAGTGTGCTGTGATATTGTGTAATCACATCCTCTCCTGCTCAGTTTGATTTTACACCATTTCTATTGTATTTTTGTTGAAACACGACGTCTCTCCACCACGACTTCTCCTGCTGTTAAACTTACTTTAACACGGATTAAAGCTCATTTATTGACGTGTATTTGTATTTACGGCTGTTTTACATCAGAATGACGTCACGCGTGGACGAGATGCTGTCGGCATGAGTGATGAAGAGGCGCTGAGCTAAGAATCTGTTTCATCTCAGCTGCTGTCAGTGAATGAATATGTCAGAAATATTTATATTCTTCAGAAATCGTCTCGTATCGTTCGATTTTTGCGTACGTGATAATCGACAGATTTTAACTCTCTTGTTTCTTGTTCTTTGTCTTGCAGTCAGGTGAACACACACCGTGAACCTTGTGAAATGAAACGTTTTAATGTGTAAAGTGTGTGTCTGACCCACATCCACTCACCTGTCTCACACAGTAAGCAGAGGTAGTTCTCCTGTAGGAAAAAGTGATGCCCCTGTCTTACATAATGACTCCTGACTTCAGCTCTCCAGCGGCGTCTGGTGATGTAATCGCTTTTTTTTTTCCTTGAATGCATAGCAGTTCTGGGAGAGAGCTGCCGGAGTGTTTATTAGCGTGTTTTAAGTTTTGTTCTCGGTGTCACTTCGAAGCAGACCGGCTGCTCGGCTTGGTTGATGTCATCTCCATTGTGTCAGGGAGCAGGAATGTGCAGATCAGATGGTTTTGACCAATAAACAGTCTGTCACTGCTCAGACCGACTCCGCTGGTGTCTGGAAATGCCATAAAGTGGCTGCATGCGTTCTCTCTCTCTGCCTCCTTCTCTCTGCTGCTGCTTCCACTCATTCTCTTGATTCTTCCTCAGAAGTCTTCAGGCCCCTCGAGCTTGGATCTGAGGAAATTCAGGCTCAGAGGTTGGATAGAAAAAGGTCTTAGTTACAGCGGGCTGTCATTGTATCGCAGACCAATAAAAACAGGAGAATTGAAGACAGCTGGCGCTCACTGAAGAGTCCGACTGTGTTCACCTGGACAGAAACGAAACCGCAGCTGCTGTTTCTGCACGATGTCTCGTCAGGAGGACGAAGCTCTTAACGAGATTCTGACCAGACCGCCGAGAGTTTGATGAAATTATTTAGTTCCACTGGATTCAGTTTAAATCTGGCTCAACAGACACTCATGAATTAATAGCAACTCTTTCTCTGGTCGTGTGTTTTTAATTAACATCCTCTGATTTACAGAATGAAACCTACTCAGGTCTGCAGCTAATTATTGGTTTCACTACTGATTAATAGTTCAGTCTATAAAAGAGAAATCTGTCGCCAGTCGAAATATTTGCAGAATAATCTCAGATAAACTGATCATTCGTACCAACAGCTTCAGTTTGTTGTCTCTAGAGTTCCAGTAGAGAGATTAACTTCAGTGTCCCAGGTTATATTTGCTCAGTTGCTGGTTTAACTCCCTACATACATGATGATGATACATAGATGACGAGTTTGCAGAGCGACATGCAGTAAATCTGTCAGCTGGCTGAGTGGCAGCTTGATGAGGATTAACTTCGTGCACATTCTCAACCTGACTTTGTGTTGTTTGGGTTTACGACACGGCTGGATTTGATTGTACAAATCTGTGATTGAGTAACAGAGGAGATGACTGATAAAGAGCAGGAAATGGAGCTCGTCTACTGTGTTTGTTCTAGTTTTTATGTGCAGGTTTTGAAACTGATCAGTTACTGCAGTGACTCAGAATTACACAGATATCAGTATATCAGTGAATTAAGAGATTTAAGTTAAGTTTACTTTCAGTCATCAGTCAGATCGACCGACTGATTCTCTAACCCGTACAGTTAACAGCATTATCAGATATTTCCAAGTAAAACACGAGTCGAGTTCTCAGGCTCACGCTCTGATTCTTGGTTATACATTTACAGTCCGGTTTGTCCGAGATCGTTGATCGTTGGGTCTCGTTCCCGACTCGTCAAACACCGAAGCTTTGGGTCACAGCCCAGCGTGTCAGTACCTGAACAGCTGGGAATGAAAATCAGAACCTTTTAAAACGCCCCAAAAAGTTTAATACATTTTAAAAACCAGCAGTATTTCTCAGCTATGATACAAACAGTCACACAATAATCTGCAGCTTCTGATTAGAGTTTAACTGAGAGGGTGAGGAGTGTGTGTGTGTGTGTGTGTGTGTGTGTGTGTGTGTGTGTGTGTGTGTGTGTGTGTGTGTGTGTGTTCTGTGGTTTGGATGACAGCACTTCCTCTCAGACTTGCAGACTTGGACAGAACTGACATCACAAGACTTGCGGAGATGGAACTGGCTGGTAACGCTGTTCATCAGAGTCAGATGTGCAGCGGGACCGAGCCGTCGGTGCTCCGCTGGTCGGCGTTTCTCAGAGACTCACCTGTCAATCAGCCGGTTTGTGGGCGGGGCTGTGACGGCGATAATGACAGAGAACAGAGAGCGAGGTGGCCGTTCTGTGGCCTCACCGAGAGACCAGTGTCATTTTGTAATTTTGCATCAGTCACTCGTAGGTGAGAGGAGAAGCAAACCAACACGAGATGACCCAGAAGTCTACAGCCGGGCTAGCATGCTATGCTACAGTTACAGCATCAACAGGATGATGTTGTTATAATGTTCGTCATGTTCAACATCTTAGAGCAGTTTGTTAGTTAATAAGCACTGAACATAAAGCGCAGTTAATGCTGATGAAAGTGTCCGTCACACACACGTTTAAATGATCTTCATCAGCTGATCTCCAGCTCGCAGCTGATTGGTTCACGGTCTGTTGACAGGATGTAACAGACGTGTATGTTCAGCAGATGCAGTGACGACAGCGAGCGTCAGATGTTTGTGGCGTCCAGATGAGCATCGTGTGAATCTCCCTCCGAGTCCTCAGATGTTGTTTCCTCTGAACGATTTCGGCAGATCTGTTGTTGAAGCTGCGCCTGTGTTCATGTGTTCACTCTGTGTCACTGTCGTCAAGATGCGTCTGATCCCATGAACGTAAAAAAATAAAAAAAAACCTGTTGTCTCTCATTAACACGCTGGCGGAGAGACGAGGGCTTCCGTCCAAACTCCAACACAAACACATGTGTTCGTGTCATAACTCCTCCGAAAACACAATCTGTCACAGACCGTCTGAGGCCGACGCTTCAGATACAAACGGCCCTTTGTTTTCTCTGTTTCTGTTTCTGTGTGTGTGTGTGTGTGTGTGAGTGCGAGTGTGTGTGAGTGTGTGTGAGTGTGTGCCAACTCTCATTTCTCTGAGAACTGATTCATTCTGAACAGCCGATTGAACGTCTTCCTGCTCCTTCTGTTCTGCAGCCCCTGAACGCATCACGGCTGGAGTCTGTGTGTGTGTGTGTGTGTGTGTGTGTGTGTGTGTGTGTGTGTGTGTGTGTGTGTGTGTGTGCGTGTGTGTGTGTTCAGCTGCTGTCAGCAGCGGCTGCTGTACATCTGTTGATCTCTCCACCTCCTCTTCCTCTTCCTCCACCTCTCATCCCTCCTCTCCATCTTCCTGTCTTCTGCTTCGTTTCCTCTTTTTTCTTCTTCCTTCCCTTCATGGTTTCCTGCTCTCTTCCCCTCCTTTATCCTCTTCATCATCACTGTCTTCTCGTCTCTTTTTTCATTCACTCTCATTTCCCCTCTATCCCTCTCTCTCTTTTTTGGGGGGGGTTTTGTAACCATATCCATTTTCTCCTCCCTCCTTTAAATCCCTCCTTCCTCTCCTCTTCACGTCTTCCTCTGCTGGCACTTGCAGCTCCTCTGCAGCTTGCCGTCTGAACCACCAGCAGGACCAGACGATGATTAATGACCGTCAACTTTTTTATTACATTTCACGTTAGATCAGTTACGTTTTCAGTGATATTCTCATTGTCTATTCATGCAGCTGAGAGTCTGGACTGATTTAACAAGTTTCCATTTCTGGTGAGGAAACATCGGCTGGTGGATTTATTCTAAAACTCGTTCAGGAGACGTTTTGTGTTTTAGATCTTTTTCTAAAGCAGCACTGGTTTGACATCCCGGCCTTCGTGCTCTGTTTGTCAGTAATAAATGTTCGATATCCTGAGCTGCTGTGTCTGAATGGATTTTATTTATATTACTGCCGTGTTTAATATGTCAATATTACTGATATCTTTGGCTTTGGTGCTCACAGTCGGCGCCTTGTTTGGTAGTCGGCCACCTTCAGTGTCTGACTGAACGTGAATGTTTGGGGAGTTTCACTTTTTCCACTGTTTCCCTCACAGTGTTTATTCTAAATATGTGACACATACATGAATGTTTTTCTTGGTTGTGATGATGTCATCTTCCCGCACCAGGGTTTTGGGCGAGGAGCGAAGCAGCCGTTTCCATCTCTGGGCACCTTCATCTCCACCCTGAGCCAGCGGAGGGAGGCGGGGGTGAGGGGCTTGGCCGGCAGCATGACGGGCAGCCTGACCAGCACCCAGTGGATCCGACACGGTGAGTTCAGTGTTCTGCAGTCATCTTGCAAAACGCTGCAAAGATGGAAGGATGGAAGTGAGGAGCGTCCTCCTTACAGACAGAAAATCTGTCCCAAAAATGCATCCTGGGAAATTCCTGAAACAGTATGAGTGAGACTGAAAGCTCGCTGAGCGGCGGCCTCATTGATAATGACTTGATTGGATGTGAAAATGTTGCTGTGTTGACTTTTTATTATTCTCTCATATTTGAAACAGTCAACCTCTCAACTCTCCTCCATGTTTCCCTCTGCTATCACTGTTCTGTCGTGTTGTGTTAGCAACACGGCTGCTTTCCAAAGCAAAACAAAAATCAACAGTAAGAATCTGAGTTTGTCCTTGAAACCCTGTGACCACAGTCAGTGTGAGTAAGTCGGCAGGTTTTGAAGAAGGGATGCTGGTTTGAAGTGTTTGGAGTTAGGAGACACGCGTCAGCGTCGGGAACAGAGTTTGTCACAACAACAGAAACGTCTCCGTCTGTTCACGCTCCTTCTTCACCTCCTTCTTCTCCTCCATCAGCAGCTTCTTTTTCCTTTCCACCATCGCTCAGGGATGGTTCCTGTTTGGGTTGTGTAACGGCAGACGTGCTTCATCTGTGACGTTCATTTTCCCGGGGAGAGATGGAGTCCAGGGGCAGACTGAACGTCACAATGAATGTGAACCAATCTATACATGAGAGGTGTCATTTTCTACGCTGTGACTTCAGTTTTTACTCCTGAATGCTTCGTTTCTTTGTGCAGCTTTTGGTCGTGTCAGTTTGATGTTTGCTGGGAGAAAAGCTCACAGAAACGTTGTGTGCAGTCGGTTCTTTCTCACACTCACGTCGTCCCAGAAGTTAATTCCAAAGTTCAGTGTCATAAAACTGCAGTTTGAACGTGTGGTGCGTTCACTGTCTTTGTTCTCGTTTGAGACACCGCGGTCTCCGTCTCTGTCTCGGATGTAATGATGTGTTACTTCCTGTGTTTACAGTGCGCCTGATGTATGTACTCAGACTGTGTTTATGTTGAGCTGCGAGAGACGCAGGCAGAAACTCTCGTCTCCGGAGTGGAGATGGAAGGGAAGAAGAAGGAAAGCTGTTCACGTCTTTGTGTTACGGCTTCTGTCTGAGGACGGTTCAGGTCTCAGCTGAGTCGCAGTTTAAGCTCCTCTGCTCAGTTTTCTTCCTTTTCACCTTCATGGTTCAAAAAGACTCGAGCTGGAATCTACTCAGCGCTCAGAGAGTTCAGAGTCTCTGCTCAGCATGTCTCAAGAAGAATGAAAGTTAATTTAGGTTTAATTGTTAAATAAAGCTGAAAGAGACGGGAATTTAATGAAATGATAGAATATCAGGAACGAATGAAGATGTCAAACGTGGGTGATTTGACATTAAAGTGAGCGTAACTTCCCGTTAAAGGCGAGGTTATTTCTGACTGCCGTGAGAACGCAGACCCAGCGGAGCGCTCACCAGCCCGCTTTGTCACCACGGCTACTGATGCCAGAATAATTATGCAAACCTCCGCCCCAAATGAAAACCATATGAAAGTGAAAACACTCAACACACACACACACACACATCAGATAGTGTAGCATTCCTCGGGCCCGTTACAGTCGTCCGGCCCGTTTGGATAATCACCACAATTTGCTGTTTCATCTGTAAAGTATTACAGGAGGTTTGTATTTCCTTTTAATATTGTCAGATAGTGTTCTGTGCGCTGCGGCGGAGCCGAACATGGAACCATCTGAGCTTCGTTTCAGGAGCTGAAAACAAAAACACCTTCTCCAGAAACACTGGCGTCAAAGTCCGAAGAGTAAAGACCTTTATGGACCTCAGCAGGCGAACGCTGGTTCTGCTTCAAACACCTTTCACTTGCTAAAAAAAACTGAGATATGAGTTTTATTGTAGAGCGGAACAATAACTGTCGATGAATCTGTGGGTTTTATTCTTAATGAATGACGCGGATTCTCTTCTCATCCAGATGACGTGTTCATATACAGAACACAGGTCCAGAATAATAACCAGCTTGAACAGGTTCTGTCAGAATCAAACTGGTTTCAAACCTTGTGGACCAGGTCACTCTGTACCCGACGGTGGTTTTTCAAAGTGTATAATTAACCCCAATGAAACGAGGTCCAGCCGATCTCTCGATAATCCTAAACCTCGTCTGTGAAGTGTTTCGACTAATTAAATGCATTTCACCAAATCAACATATTCCTGTCAGCGAGAACAAACTCCTCATTTGGTTTCCTGTCATGTTGTCGTGACGGTTCTTGGTAAACAGCCCGTCGTCAGTGTGATGTCGGAGGCCTCAGCAGGAACAATGATGTGAATTAATGGATGGCACTCGTCTTCACAAGGCTCTGCTGGAGTAAACTTTGATGAATGAACATGATGAGAGGGGGGAGGATGTCCTCCGAGGTTTTGAAGGTGACTCTTCTGATTAAAGGGTGTCATGACAACTGAGGCTTGTTGCTGTCAGGACTAAATTGGATGACACACCAGTTGACAAAGCTGGAGTAATTAGGAAGAAGGAAGGGGGGGGGTCAAGAGCTCTCATCAGCCTCTCGTCTTTTATTTTTTATTTTTACATCCTGACATAACCAACATCAACTTCTTCCATCTGTTACTAATTAAAACCCGGCCAGGTGCTGTGAAACACGTCAGGTTCTCGTGCTCCCCTGACGATGACTCACAGCACCGAGTTCTGATGATCCTCTGATTCTTCTGGTGGCACCGACGTCAGAAACACGTTTTTGTTCCCTGATGAGGTTTTCTCAAATGCTAATAATGCGAGGGGTGGATTTCTGTTCACATGTTGCTGCTCGACTTTTTCCAATCACTGATCTTCAACTCTCAGCCTTGTTTGCTGTGTCGGTGCCACCTGGAGAATGTTTAATATAGCAAATATTGGATAAATAATACGTCAGTGCGGTTAAAGTGTGAAGCAAAGCGACAGTCAGCAGTGTTTTGGATGAACGAGCGACCCGATCTCGAGTCGATGCAGCTGAACATGTTTTTATCGCAGATTATTTTACTCATATTTGACAACACGAACAAACGCTTCGCGACGATCACGTCGTCATTCATCCGACTCTCCGCCTTTGTTCTCGCGTCCCTTTCATCTTCTGCTTGTACAATCTGTGCACGCCCCCGCAGAACGAGCACCCACAATGCACCTGGACGGGCCCGTCGTTACCGTGGAGAGGGACACAATAGCGGGCTAATTATAAACAGAATGGATGGGCTGTCAGTGGGAGGATGGGCCATCACATGCGGTTCTGTATAACACAGAGCGGTCTGGCCTCTGTGATTACACACTGATTGAAGTTAATGTGTGTGTCTGTGAGTGTGTGTCGGAGCATCGTGAGCGACATCATCCTCATACTTTCACTGTCCGTCCGTTCTGTCTCTGTCTCGCTGTAGATCCTCTCAGTAGAACCAGCCTCTGTTTTTGAGATCCTGAGATCCAGCAGTCGTCGACACTCTGATGTGTCAGTCAAAGTGCCGTTTGATTCGTTTATTAATGACTTCTTGAATTGCTTCTCATCCACTTTAAATCCAGTGAGCCTGAAACTCTTTCTCACTAGCTAAAATGACACGTGGAGCTGAGATGAGAGCCAGCAGACTGAGAGAATATTCAGATTAATGTTGGTTATCATCGTGGTTAATGAGGATCTGAAATAAAGCTCTGTGAATATCCTCACGAGCAGTTGGCAAAGCTTACTCAGGCACAGTCCTGTATCGGGTTCCGGACTTATTGTGAACAACATCCCGGGTTTTACTGAGTGGTTCATTGTGTCTCTTGCTCAGGGAGAGAGCTGCCTCCGATCTGCAGCGATGTTCGTCAGAAGCAGCGGCTCTCCATCGACACTCTGCCCCCGGAGGTCAAAGCTCCGTTCCCCTCCGACCCCATCATCCCCCTGAGAACCAAGACCACCAAAGACTTTCAGTGAGTCTCCGGCCTCCACACAGCGATCACAAACATCCGTACTGTGTCCGGTTGTTGTGTTGCAGCCGGGTCTGAGTGTGTGTGTGTGTGTGTGTGTGTGTGTGTGTGTGTTGTCAGAGAGGACATGGATCGTGCCGTCCATTCAGGCGACTGGAGGGAGGTCCGAGAGTTTTACCTGACCACCTTCGACTCCTTCATAGAAATCAACGCTGCCTTCAAGGTGAACAGACACACACACACACACACACACACACACACACACACACACACACACACACACACACACAGTCTGGCTCTCAGCTGAAGGCCTGTTGTGAGAAAACTGTTTTAAACGCTGTTAAAATTTCCCCAGACGCCATAACAGTTTTTTTACGATGGGAAAGCATTTTTTCTGCTGTTTTCCTCCGTTTTTTCTCATGCTCTCTCCGTCGCTGTCTTTTCTCATTGTCTCCCCTCCTCCCTCCTCTCTCTCTCCTCTCTCCTCTCTCCTCCCTCCTCTCTCTCTCCTCTCTCCTTCCTCCTCTCTCCTCTCTCCTCCCTCCTCTCTCTCTCCTCTCTCCTTCCTCCTCCCTCCTCTCTCCTCTCTCCTCTCTCCTCCCTCCTCTCTCTCTCCTCTCTCCTTCCTCCTCTCTCCTCTCTCCTCCCTCCTCCCTCCTCTCTCCTCTCTCCTCTCTCCTCCCTCCTCTCTCTCCTCTCTCTCTCCTCGCTCCGCGCCTCCTAGCTCCTCTCTCCTCGCTCCTCCCTCCTCTCTCCTCTCTCCTCCATCCTCCCACCTCTCTCCTCCTTCCTCCCTCCTCTCTCCTCTTTCTCTCCTCTCTCCTCTCTCCTCTCTCTCCTCCTCTCTCCTCTCTCCTCTCTCTCTCCTCTCTCCTCCCTCCTCTCTCCTCTCTCCTCCCTCCTCTCTCCTCTCTCCTTCCTCCTCTCTCCCTCCTCTCTCCTCTCTCCTTTCTCCTCTCTCCTCTCTCCTCACTCCTCCCTCCTCTCTCCTCACTCCTCTCTCCTCTCTCTCTCTCCTCCTTCCTCCCTCCTCTCTCCTCTCTCCTCCCTCCTCTCTCCTCCTTCCTCCCACCTCCTCCTCTCTCCTCCTTCCTCCCTCCTGCCTCGCTCCTCCCTCCTCTCTCCTCTCTCCTCTCTCCTCTCTCCTCCCTCCTCTCTCCTCCCTCCTCCCTCAGCGAGAGGCGAATGGATCTTTTAACACCATAGACGACTCGGGAGTCAACGCCAAGTTTGTCAACGCTGTTTACGACGCGCTGCTGAACACAGTAAGCACGCCACAGCGAGGAAACACCTACAGATACAAACATCCAGACACCAGAACAAAGACAGGCTTCAGCCACGGCGACGTTTCTGTGATATCACCTCCATCCTGCCTCAGTGAGACTTCTCAGTTCGAGTTTGAACTGCCATCACTCCCCTTGTGGACATTTTGCAAAGACTGCATGTTCATGGACTTTTCACAAGCCAATTCCCATTAAACACACAAGCCTCGGTTTGATACTGATGCCTCATCCCAGTTGCTAGAATAAACGCTAATGTATGACAGCACACCACATGGTTAGGGTTAGGAAAAGATCGTGTTCTGGCTTAAAAGACCTGTTGTGGTCCCAACAAACATGGCAGGAGATGAACAGAGGTTTTGTCAAGAACACCTGATTTTGTTGCCACAACCACAACCACAACAGGGAAAGTGTCCTGAGTTCTGCTTAAAAATGTTCAGTGGTTTCATGCATGTAAATGTTGAAACATGTTCATTTCTTGAGCTTTCTCGACGTTATTACTGAGCACCTGAGTCTGTTCATGTAGGTTTATCTGTGGAGTCAGCAGCTGGGATTATAAAAGAAACATGGCACTAAAAATAAATTGCATCTTTCTTTAATTTGCTACCAAAATAAATAGACGCTGCAGACATGAGTCTGTGGGAAGGTCGGTTTAGTCAGTGAATCTCACACCGGTGGAGGAAACACTTCTTCCTTTTCTTCAGTGACCTTTGTGGTTGCGTTAAGGTTAGATAAATATGGCGGCCACAGTTTCCATCGCTCTCTCTTTGTGGGTCTCTGACATTCAGGGATGTTGACTCAACCTTCTGATTCGGTCTGTTTTGGATGTTGAATATGTTTTGGTGTGTGTGTGTTCAGCCTCAGGACATCCAGAAGTCAGTGCTGAAAGGGATCATCAACAGCCTGCTGAGGGAGTGGAAAGGGTGAGAGCTCTTCTCTGACGCATCTGCCTTTTCAAACTGCTGATTTTGCGATCTAAAATCAAAATGTAATTTTCTACCTAATCTCTTGTGGCTTCAGCGTAAAAAAAAAAAAAAACTCAAGTTGGATAATTTTGTTATTTGAATTTGCAGAGTAAAGTTCCGTCTCTGTGTCTTCGGTACAGCTACTTGGAGCCAGACTGACGTGATTTTGTTGTGTTCTGTTTTCAGACCTCGGACAAAAGACGACCTGCGAGCTTATTTCATTCTTGTTCAGGTGAGAATGAAAATCCATGAGAGAGTCAGACGGTCAGTCTCTGTTACCTGCTGTCTGTTTTCTTCCTTCCTTCCACAAGACTTCATGTTTCCACTGAGAGTGTTTCAGAAGCAGAGCGTTGTGCATGGCTCGTGTTGTCGACGTGTTCAGATTGTGTTTGTTTCATCATTTCTTGTTGATTTTAGAGCTTCTTCTGTTGCTGAGCAAGCTACGTACTTAAATCGAGTAGTTATTTGTGCGTTTTGAGTGTTGATATGTCCGACTGTGTCCAGAATGCACCAGATTTCATTTTGAGAACTGACTGGATGCACTCTGCCGTTTCTCTGTCTGACTTCCTGCTCTGTGCAGATTGACACCACTATGCTTCGCTTCCATAAGACTGTATAGACTGGGCTAGTATTCCCCGTTGCCCGAATGGTGCCATGGCGTAGACGGTGGAAACATGAGCATTGACTAGAACGGCCACGATCATACTGTGGTTGTAAAAGCAGCCTGGTGGAAACGAGGGGTTAGGATTGGACGGAGCAGAGTGATGCTTCCTCTGCAACGCTCCATGAAGCTTGTCACGATAATGTCCCATGACGTGTTATTAATATTGTTATGGTGCCCCGTTCGAGGTTACACACCAGTTTAGCACTTTTTAGAGTTACGTACTGGAATTATTTTGCAGGTGTCAACCTGAACTTTGTGTTTTCTGTATCCACAGTAGAAGAAATGTTGGTCTGTGTCACAGCTTGTCTTTCTGTCCTCCTTCTTTTCCGTGGTGTCCAACAGTGTTTCCTATACTATAAATATAAATCTGCAGTATAGTTTCTCTCACATCCATCTCCTTGTTTTTCCTCCTGCACCCTTTTAATCTCCAGTCTTTTTTTTTCTCCTTTCTCATCAGTGCTGGTGTCTCTCTGTCTCCGGCCTCCATTTTCTCATCGTGGGTTCCTTTATTTGATCCTTCCTCGCTCGTACTCTTCATCTCTCTCCTTCTCCCTCTCCGTCTCGCTCTCCTTCAGTCTCTGCAGTCTGATTTCCATATATGGTTTTGGGAATTAGAATCAGATAAAGACAGGAATCTACAGTAGTTCCACTGTGGTTCCACGCTCCATCAACACACACACACACACACACACACACACACACACACACACACACACACACACACACACACACACACACCCAAGCCAAATGTCAGATTTTGTCCCATTTGACTTTGAGGACTTGCTTCGTCTTCCAGCTCTCAGGAGAATACAACCGCACACACACACACACACACACACACACACACACATTGGGACTGGGTGAGGTCATGTTGGAGTTGAGGACTGCTGGTTTCCTGTCTGATGACGACTCTCCCTCCTTTATAGGCTCTGCAGGCTACACATTCAGCTCCTCTCTCCCTCTTCATCTCTGTGTTTAGACCCTGTGAAGACTGAGCGGAGTGCATATCTCACCCATCCTGTCATCTGTTATTATTTTTACCGCGTACAAAAACCACTTGAACAGACGGAACCTTGTGTTCTCTCAGTCAAAGCGAGTTGTGTTTTTGAGAAAACAAACACAGAAAGAGGTGTTTAATCCAGCTGGAGTCTGTTCTCGCTGGCTGCAGGACAAGTGATGAATCCTCCACCAGCGGTCGCACTAATCCAGGCGTTGACCACTGACTGTGAAAACTAGTGGACAGAGGCACTGTGATGTCACCCATAGGTCTCTTGAGAGCCAGTGCGAAGACATCATCCGCCATCTTGGCAGTGCATGACTCCAGCTGACCTCTGGCTGGTTTCTGAAACATGCTCAGCTGTCGGGATATCAGGGCACCAAGCTAGTTAAGGCTAACAAGCTAGCTTCTATTCACAAAGAAAGAAAGAAAGAAAGGAAATAAGGGTGTGTTCAGAAGTCCAGGCTTCTTCTTCCCAACTCCTCCTCATGTTTCTTTAGATTCACCTTTCAACTTAATGTTGAGACAACGATGTGCTGATTAGATTTGGGTTTGGAAACGATCGAACACGGCTGGAAATTGTCACCTTTACAAATGTTGGAACGTTTAAAGCGAAGCGTATGAAAAAAAGGTCATAAACATGTTATGTGAATGTGATGTGACTTCATACTGGAGAAATATCAATACAGTACATATGACATGTACAAACCTGACTGCCAGCATTTTATTCTGGCTCCAAGTGTTTTTTTTTATTATGGTAGCATGCAGACAGGAAACCCTGGAGGTCTGAGTGTGCTGATGATTTTTTTTACTTTTGACTTTTTTAGTCCCAAATGTGAAACATTCAACGGAGGGAACATCTTTAAAAAACTCCCATGTTGTGATCCAGCATCACCAGCTGCATGTGTCCCAGTGCAGCTGCTGGATCTTCTGAGGTCAGATGTCTGCATCTTGACTGTGTAAACGATATGACGCGTGTGTGTGTGTGTGTGTGTGTGTGTGTGTGTGTGTGTGTGTGTGTGTGTACAGAACCCTCAGTATTCGAGCACCAGCACCTACGTGATCTACGCCCACCTGCTGAGGCAGATCGCAGCTCTGTCCGAGGCCGACCACCACTTCCTGGTTCACTGGCTCAAAAAGTAAGTGTGTGTTTGTTTTCACCGCTGAAGTTAAAGTTTCCAGTCTTTCTCTTTATTGACCTGTTATTCTCGTCCTGCATATCCATCAGCAGAAGCAGCAGATTTTTGTTTAGCTGCTTTATCATATTTCACTCTTTTTCCCATGACTGAGTCTGAGGAATAGGCGGCTGTGTGTTGAACAGCTTATAAAGCCCTCAGAGGAAAATCTGTGATTTGAAGCCGTGTAAATAACTCGGCGTATGTGTGGGAGTGTTAGGTCCTGTCGTCTCTTCTTTGCAGCAGCGTTAGCACATGATTGATCGTATGACGGGAACGTAAATTAGAAGTGTTTCCATCTCTCACTCGTTGCTCTGGCTCACTCTCCTGACGCAAATATCACACGCAGCTTTTGAATATATGTACTAAAATTAAATGTAGGTATCGTGTTCCCAGTTCGACTGTTAAAAGAACGATAAATATTCTAATTGTATGTGTTGTTGGCAGCTGTATCATGCTGCTGATATTCAGAGCTTTTAACTCGAAGCGTTAAACAAACATTTGCATTACTAATAGAGACAGATTATGTAAAGAGTGTCGTTGCACTCACAGTTCTCTTGTCTCAGAGTAAATGGCTTTTTTGAAATATGGACTATCGGCTGCTAACTTCTGTGTTAACTTAACAAAATACACCGTCCCTGTAGCACTCTGTAACTCAGCAGCTGCTTCTATACATGTTGGTTCATCGAGTAATCCACCTCCAGATAGTTTAATCAACTCTTGCAGCTTTTAAAACTCGACACACATCCTGCAGTTACAGATGTGAGCCAGCTTCTGTGCGTCTCCCTCAACCCTGAAGAATGAGTCCTGTTTGTGGTGATGATTTACAAGCTAGCCGCTTCAAATTACAAGTTGTGTTCGGTTCCACTCAGATCCAAAAAAAAAGAAAAAAAAAACAGATTTCTGCATCCAAAGCTGTTATTTTTTTCTCTCTTGAAGTTTAAGTGTCTATTTTTATGTGTGTGTATATTTCAGGATTTGTGCAGTTTGTGCAGTTTTGAACCTGCCAAGCTGCTGATGTTAACCAATATTAACTTTGTGTGTGTGTGTGTGTGTGTGTGTGTGTGTGTGTCAGGCTGTCAGCGAGGCGGTTCAGGCAGCTGGTAGAGCGCCTCCTGCAGTTCATCTCCACCCGTCTGTTTCCTGCAGAACCAGACGAACTTCCTCCTCTGGCCAAATGCTCCTGGTGGATTCCCTCCGCTACCAAAGTGCTCGGCCTGTTCAGTGCGTGTCACACACACACACACACACACACACACACACTGACATCAGCTTAACATCTGGCTGTGTGATTATTGTATGTATAGTGTTGATAAGTTACTGATTATTCTCTCACGTTAACGTCGCTTCTTATCCTCTCCGTTCCTCAGATGCAGCCAACAGCGTCTCCTCTCCTCCCATCATGCCTTTCACCGACTTCTACAACATCACTCTGGAGCACATAGACTTCATGGAGGAGTACAGGACCTGGCAGAACTACGGCAACTCAAACAGGTCAGCTATCCGACTGTCCATTAAACCGACTGGGTGATTTTCACTAAAATGGCTGAATGTGTCCAGAGCTGCTCATGTAGCTGGTGAATAATTAAACCAAACTTGACGTCAGAAGTGAAAATGTTGTTAGAGCTTCGGTGGAAAATACGTCACAGTGTCGGTCTTCAGTGCAGCAGTTTTTGTCGGCTTGTTGCTGGAAGTGTTCCCACAGGTCTTAGTTCATTTACACAAATTATCCATCCAGACAGCAAAGGTTGACAAAATGATGTGAAGCAGTGTAAAATCAAACTGTGGTGCATGTTCTCAATCTGCAGAAGAGTCAGAGAGAGAGAAGTCAACAGTGTTTCCACGGCACAGCATGGCTCGGCCGGGTAATTCTTTCAGAGCGAGTTGAGTCATGCCAAGTGTTACCCGGCAGTGGAAACACAGCGTACAGGTCCAAGACAATACTGTTTACAGAAACATCCGATCAGAGAGGTCCAGTGTGATGCTGGGTGAAGGTCGTTGATGTATTCAGGAAGCTGAATCATTTCGCTTTTGTGAATTTTGGATTAATTCAGCAGCTTTGGTGCAAAGTTGTGTTTTGGTTCAGTTCTGCAGACTAATTCTTTAATCTACAAGCTGTTAAACGATACTCATAAGTGACTGTTATGAGAACCAACAGCCAAAAAACACATTAATTCAGTTTAATGCAGCAAATCCTCACATTTGAGTTGCATTTTCTGTTCTGTCAGCTGAGAGATTTATTGATAAATCACCTCAGCGGTGGTTAAAAAGCACAAGACGTCGGTTTGAACTCACCCCTCGATGCTACAGGATAATAAAGTGTCTCTGGTCTCGCCTACTAATAGAGCCAGAAATGCTAACAGATGTGACGACGCATTAGCTTGACTAAGCACGAGCCGTGACCGAGAGTGATGTTAGCTCCTTCTGAGGATTCCTGAGAGTGAGACTGAGGATCTCCTCCTGAGCAGAGATGGAGGAACGTTCCCACAGCTGCAGTTTGTGCACAACCGTGGAAACACTTTGAGAAGCCATGAAGTCTGTTTCACGCTGCGTCATGGCTCGTAATGTCTGATAAAGGAAATGGATCCAGAGTTTACAGTTCAGGCGATCGGCTCTAAACCTCCCCGGGCTGGTGTGGTCGGGAGTTCTGTGTGTTTCGTGTTGGACGGTGCAGATTTCAGAGGCTGCTCATTTAAATGAAGCCTGTAATTTTAAAAAACACTTGAGAGTTGGTCAGGAATAAAGTGTTTTTGTTCTGCAGTCTATAAAGGAATATAGATTTTTGAAACGGATGAAAGAATCTTTTCAGGGTTGTTAACTTTTCACATTTCATCTTGCAGGTTTTCTTTCTGTCAGTTTCCCTTCATCCTCTCAACGGTGGTGAAGAAAGCCATCATCCAGAAAGACTCCGAGCAACAGATGATCAGTCAGGCCAGGGTGAGACTTCTGCATGTTGAGTTACGTACTTACGTTATTCCAAATGTGTCCAACGATCTTCAAACCAGAGAAATCCACAAGTTTACTGAAGGTAACGGTGAGTTTCATGTCGCTGTAGTCTGAGTCTGAGAGCGAGGAAGGAAGTCAGCGATAGAGACTAAACCTAACGTGAATAATGCTTTAAAATGTAAAAAATAGATTTCAGCATGTTCAATCCATTTTACTTTACTGCACACTGGCCAGAAGGCAGCGAGCAACAGCACACATCCAGACTGTGTGTGTCTGTCTGTCTGAATCACTGCTGCAGTCAGGCTGATGAACAGGAGTGAAGATAAATCACCTCAATAATCTCTGAGCTCTCCTCCCGTCACAGTCTGATGAGACTCAAAATGTTTATTCCTGTTGAAGGTCTGGACTCTCTCCTCCAGAACCATTTAGTTTCTAACAAAGAGCTTCGTGACACAGACACATGAAAAACGTCTCCAGACTTTGAGTGTGAGTGTGTGTTTTTGTGTTTCAACAGCAAAGCCTGGTCAGTAAAGTTTCTCGCAGGCAGAGAGTCGACATGAATCTTCTGTTCCTCAACATTAAAGTACGACGAGCACAACTCCTCAGCGACTCACTGGATGAGGTGAGTAGACACACACACACACACACACACACACACACACACACACTCTTGTCCCATCTGTTTCAGATGATTAGATTACATAACAAGGACTCCATTCAGATTCAGAGAAAAGTTGCATCAGAACACCTGAAAGTGCGTTCAGAGACGTTTGCGTGTTGATTTGTTTCAAACAAACTTAAACGTTATTTCTTACGTAGATTTGGTGTGTTGAGTTTGTGCAGCGCTGCAGAGATCTCGGCTCTGTTATCTGATATCGATGACTGACCTTCAGCTTCACTGTTTGTAGAACATCAGCATGTGTTTCTGATGTTGACTCCTGTTGCAGTGAGCCGGTGCTCACATTCCCCTCTGTCATCTGCTGCAGGACACATTCGCTTAAAAATAGAAAACAGATTGCAGGGTTTTGTTAAAGTGTGCACCAAAATTACAGGCGCATCCTTGAATGACTTTCCTTATCTGTGCGAGGACACGAGCCAAATAATCCTGGATGATCCCAGTCGCCCTCCGTCCAAAGAGTTCTCCGCTTCCATCTGGCAGCAGGATGCTCTGATGTGCATAACGTTGAGGACACTGGCGTGATACTTTTATTTTGAAAGGGAGCCTGAAGTAAAAGTATAAAACAGTGTCTTCGGTGTCCTGCTTTTGCCAGCACAGAAAAAGTTGAAAATTGATCTGATGAGGTCCAGGATCTGAGAACAGAGAACAGAGTCAGACCCAGCGCGGTGCCGGTCCAGTGTCAGATCTGACTGAACAGAATTTGCAGTTCAATCAGAGCGTATCTACATATTTTTTTGTCAGTGGTGAGTTTACATACACCCTCCACTGAAGCACTGAGAAAAAGATAATGATGAAGGGAGGAATTCTTCTCTCTGACGAGTGGAAAGTGGAAATTTTAGGGCGTCACAATGTTGTGATGACAAACAAAAATACATTGTTAGAAATCTGTTTTGTAATGAGAGAAAAAACAGGCTAATTTGTGGTGTGGGAACACAGAGAGGGCGGTGACCATGCAGAACTATTCAGAAGGATAAAAAATAGGACTTTAATGTTCCTCATTCATGTGTCGACCTCAAACACTCAGTCTAACCTAAACCTAACTATAAATCTGATGTGAGCCCTAAAATCTGAGTCTGAGTGACGTTAAATGTTAGTTTCTTGAGTAAGAATCAGCACAAATGTCTCAGTTTTCTGAAGTGATTTGGTCTGTAATCTCAAAATGTTCATACTTGGGAGGTTTTAATGGAGCAGCTGTGTAAATGATGCAGCACAACATGAAAAACAAACGTTATGAACGGTGATCTTGATGTGTTTTGTCTCTTTCCTCTGTAGCTGATGAGGAAGAGGTGCGACCTGAAGAAGAAGCTGCGGGTGACGTTTGTCGGGGAGGCGGGGCTCGACATGGGCGGCCTGACGAAGGAGTGGTTCCTGCTGCTGGTGCGACAGATCTTCCACACAGACTACGGTGAGACGCACCTCCAGCTCACAGGAGTCAGAGTTCAGGCCATCAGCGTGTCAGTACGTCCACTGTGGAGCACTGCAGATCATGTGACCATAACCAACCAACCAATCAGTGTCCTGTGAGGAGCCAGCGGCAGCTCCAGGCGTGGTCAGGATGTCCGATCACCTGCCAAGCCTTTTTAAAAGCGCCTTCCCTTTTCCAAACAATTTCCTTGGAAGGACTACCTCAGTGGTTCTGTGCAACAAACCATCTGGCGTGTCGGGTTAACTGAGCTATAAACAATGTCCATGAAGCGGCTTCAATCGAGCGAGAGTAAAGAAAACACAGAGGCGGAGATCAGCAGCATGTCGGTCGGGGCAGCCGAGGACAGCAGATGATCTGGAGGGCAGATCCAGTTTGATGCAGAGTGAATGGAAAGTGAAGCCGTGTTTTATTGAAAACAAGCAGAGAGAAAAACAGATTTTTATTGGATAAAAATGGAAAATAAATTTTTATTAGATGGAGGTCTCAGTGGACGAGCTCTGTGAGTCTGCAGGTCGGTGAAACTGCAGCAGGAATAAGTGTCAGATGGCTCAGAAAAACGCTAAGTGTTGGTTTTGGAAACTCAGCAACAAACTCTCATTTCAGGCTGGAGCAGCTCCGATTATGACCTCCTTCCTCTCCCCGACTGTTTCAGGCACAGTTTACTCTCCCGTCTTCACCGGCTGCCTGACTTTAATCATCTCTTTATCTCTGCGTCTCTTTGTTTGCGTGTCTCTTCCTCTCTTCTCCTCTAACCCTCCAAAAACAAGCTTGAACTTGGATCCCAGTCCACCAAATATCAGTCACAGCAATAGATTCTCATTATGACCCACGACGATCCAGTACGTTTGTGGCTGGTACTGTAGGTTCTGTCAATCGACCGATTCAGTCGTCTACGTATGAGGACGTGTTGGTCGGGGTGTGATGGACCGGATCGTTATTCCTGAATGAAACCCAACAATGCTGTCGAGGCAGATGGCTGCACACCACTGAGTCCGGTTCTGCTCGACGTTTCTGGCTGTTAAAAGGAAGTTTTTTTCTCGCCACTGTCATGTGATGTCAGTAACGGGAAACTTAAGTCTGAAGTTTTGTCCTCCCAACAACATCGTACTTCCGTCTGTGTTCCCGTCACAGTTCAGCTTGAACGTAAATGGACATTATTTGAATCTAAGCTGAAATCTAAAGTTTGTGTATGTGAGATTTAAGTAGCAGCTGAACTTTCCATCACCTTTTTTTTGAAATGTTTCTTTCAACCACAAGAAACATTCCCCGTCACGTGCAGCTGAGAAACCTTTTACAATACTGATATGATATTTTCTCCAACATTTGCTGCTTTGATTCAGACTTTTTCTTGGAATTTGCATTAAAAACTACTTTGAAAACCAAAGCGAACGTCTGTCCGTGCATCTGCCTCTTCTCCTCTCTCTCCTGACTTTCTATCTGTGTCTCTCTCTCTTTCTCTCTCTCCCTGCGAGCCTCTCAAGTTGTTCTTTCCATCGTCTTTCCATCTTTCCACGGTCGTCTGTGTTTTTGGTGCCAGGGGACGTCGGCCCAAAGCAACACACTCAATGAAAGCTGTGTTCCCCTCATTAGCAGCACAGGGAAAGTCCCGGCTCTGTCTCACACACACACACACACACACACACACACACACACACACACACACACACACACACACACACACACACACACACACACGTACAGCTGCACACAGGCAGGTGTACACACACACACACACACACACACACACACACACACAGGCTCTTTTATGCTTGAGGCAGTGTCAGATTCTGGTGTTCAGAGATGTGAGCGGTCCAGATGTGTGTCTCCGCTCAGAACAGACCGCGGCTGTTTCTCTCAGTCGGACCTGGAAAAGATTATTCTGTTGAGCTCCTTCTGCTCAACTGCTCGTTGTCTTTTTTCTCTTTTGATTGATCACGAAAGACAACTTTTAGCACAAATCTGTCGATCTGAACGTCTGAGAGGAAACAACGCAGATCATTCATATTTTTGGACTGAAGGAGTGATGTCATCAGTGTACTGTCAGAGGTTTGTTTTGTAATAACGATGTAAAAACAAGGCGACAGTCCTCGAAGTCTTCCAGGAGACCAGCTGACTGTTCTTCTGTCCTGAAACAACTTCAGCATTTCATTTAACATTTGTGCTTTAGCGTCTACTGACCGTCTACTGAACTGGCAGCTGCTGCCACACGAGGTGCCGATCTGATCACCAGGAGAAACGTGTGGCTCAGTGTTCTGCCCCGGGTATCCGTCAGCTGGGGAATTGAACCAGCGGCCTTCTGATTACTGGCTGCAGACTCGGGAGCGTTTTACCGCTGAAGAGCCAGATGTTTCCTGCAGGAGCTCCTTTACGTCTTCTCTGCCTCTTCCTTCATCTCACACGTCTCTCTTGTGTTCCCTTTGTTTCCTCCTCGTTTTAAAGATTTTTCCTTTCCTCATCTGTCCATCGACCTCTCGCTCGTCATCAAATACTGACGCTGCAGGAGGACGAGCGGCCCGATCTACAATCCCAACACAAATGAGCCTCAAAAAAAAATCAACTTTTCTCACAAAGTGGACCTTTAATCATCAGTAATGTGCTGAATCTGATTCTAAATAACATTTTTCTTTGTTTTTCAGGAATGTTCACCTACATGAAGGACTCGCGCTGCCATTGGTTCAGCAGTTGGAAGTGTGACAACTATTCAGAGTTCCAGTTGGTCGGGACTGTATCCTTCATCACCAGCAGCAAAACCATCAGGGTGTGATGCTCCGATTACTGCCTGTAATGTGTGGAAGGTAATAATCTGCACAGAGGTC